>NC_092366.1:7787410-7952821 GCF_030848805.1 Temnothorax longispinosus | reverse complement strand
ACTCACAATTCTAAACGTTATCATAATTAAAACGTTTATCGAATGTTCTGTTTTTTAATTATATATATCCTGTTGTGAGCGCACAACGTATAAGGATTAATTGTATAATTTGGCAACACCGAGGGCCGGATTACTTATGATGGTAATCCGATCCTAGCGACAAGAGTCGAATCTAACATCCGTCGAAAATCTGACGATTGCATCGGACGACCGATCATCCGATGCAATCCGACACGGGAACCCGGAGCGTTTAACTCCGGGACAACCGAAAACGCTGACGCAAAGGTCAGCGCAAGACACTGACCGCGTAAGGTTAAGGGCCTAAGCAGAATGGCTGTCTTGGCAGTGTTTTATGCCTTAAGTCTTTGTCTTATGTAACGCACAATACTGTACAGCATTGTGCGTTACATAAGACAAAGACTTAAGGCATAAAACACTGCCAAGACAGCCATTCTGCTTAGGCCCTAACGCTACCTCAGTTAGCAACGGCACGCGACAACCTGATAAATACCGCCGAATGGAACGATCGGCGGGCAGTCGATTTAAGAGCAACAGGTGTAGCATCGCCATGGCGCAGCGCGGACGACGGCGCGGGCGGTAGTTGCTCCTGGGCGCGTAAAGTTGACCGACATCCACGATCTCCGCTTGAAAAATTCACCGGTCACCCATCCATATAGTAATCATGCTCATGGAGGCGGAAAAGGAAAAAAGAAGAAAGAAAAGGTTAGTTATTTAATCAATAGAATATCATTCAAGGAAAGTTGTATTGAATTTGCGATGATCGGTAATATTAGGATATTTATTCAATCATGGTGCTCGTATCATGAGATACTCAGGGTACTCCTGAATTGCTAGAGTATGAAAGTTATTGTATAGTAATAAAAGAAGAGAAAATATTATATTAACTTAAGAGAAAATTTATACAAATTTATAAGACTGTACTGACCTTGATTTGAGAGGAAAGGGTGGAAGGGGAAAGATTAGGTACAATATTGGGTTTACGATTGTTGCAAATATGCTTTTCCATTACATTTGTCTTTCCAAAACTTTAAATAAAATTTTATAATTTAATATGATGTATTTTGCACTTTATTAGCTATTTCCGGGGTCTGTCATATTAGGAGCATACTTTTTCGATTTTTTCGAAAGTTCATTTTTTATTTTACATTTTTCTAATTTTCAAATAATTTATGTTAATATGTTTCAATATGCAAGATTTAATATTTCACAGTTTTATCCAATTAATAAGAGAAAGAGAACGGAAAAGAAAACAAAAAAGAGAACAGGAGAGAAGAGATCTGAATAGAAAACGGAGAGAGAGGGACCGAGAAAGTATAAAAGATACAGAAGATTCCGGTAAAAAAAATTTTATATAAAACAATAATAGAAATAAGAATTTAAAAATAATTAAAAACATCATTTTTGCATTGTTTTATAAAAAGTGAATAAGTTTGAGGTAAGTGGAAAATTTGACTATATATAATTAAAATTCAAAGATCAGGAAAAAGAACGCGAAAGAAGAGAACAGGAGAGAAGAGATCGGGAGAGAAGAGATCGAAAGAAAAGAGATCGTGAAAGAGAACGGAAAGAAAGGGACCGAGAAAATGTGGAAGAGGAAGAGAAAAGTGAAGAACGAAAACGAAGTAAAGAAGCGGAAGAAGAAAAAACGAAGAAAGGAAAGGTTAGTTCACTGTTATTTGTAAATGTAAAGAAACTCAAGCATCAATTTTGATCCGAAATCCTTTTTGGATCTAAATCAATTTTGGATTATTTCAATAATATTAGGATATTTCAATTCAATCGTAACTGTGTAATAATTATAAATATATATATAATTGAAAAAAAAAAGAGAACGAGAAAGAGAACGAGAGAGAAGAGATCGTGAAAGAAAACGGAGAGAGAGGGACCGCGAAAGTGTGGAAAACGAAGAGGAAAAGGAAAAGATACAGATAATTCCGGTAAAAAAATTTGTTATTTAAAAATATGAATATAAAGTTACATATATATCTATGTATATAACTATGTGGTGTGTGTGTGTGTGTGTGTGTGTGTGTGTGTGTGTGTGTGTGTGTGTGTGTGTGTGTGTGTGTGTGATTTCTGCCCATTGCTCTGAATGTTATGTGATTTTTGCCTAGTGTTTTATGCTTTGATAGAAGGAACGTGAAAAAGAGCAGGAAAAGGAAAAAACGCTAGCGGCGAAGCAGACAGAAAAGAACAAACAAAAGAGACAGATTCAAGCTTTGTCTTTTAATCTGGACGAAGACGAAGATGAAGCTGAGATGTCTTCTGACGAAGACAATGCCGAAAAATCCCCGCAGTCAGAAAATGTGCAATCTGATGGCCCCGTGATTAAGAAAAATCCAGATGTAGATACAAGTTTCTTGCCAGATAGGGAAAAGGAGGAGGAGGAAAATAAACTTAAGGAAGAATTGAGGCAAGAATGGGCTAGAAAGCAGAACGCGTTGAAGGAAGAAGAAATTCATTCAGTTATTGAGATGGATCTGATGGCCATCGTTGGAGTGTTATAATGAAAAAAGGTGAATGTTTTAGTAATTTAGAGAATTTTTAAGTTATTAAAATACTCCAGTGTCACTTTTGGAGTAACGTTGGCGTGATATATATATATAATGTTTTACTGCATAAATTAAATTTTCAGATACAGGTAATTTTATCTATCAGCTTCTTCAGAGATGTTTAGAAGTTCTGAGGCGTGAATTCAGCGAGCTTAAAACAGTAATGGCAGATCAGTTAATGTATGTCAAGGAGGATCTTTCTTATATTACCGCACCATTATACGTTTTACGATTTTATTGTAACTAAGGTAAAGATACTAAATGATAAAACTTATGAAGCAATATCACAATGTTGGCATGTTATTTTAATGTATGTAATATTGCGATTAGGCACGAGGAAAAAAGCGAACCTCTGTTCACATTTGACGTTCATGATGATATTCGTGTTATGCACGATGCTTCTGTCGAAACCGAAGAATCACATGCGGGAAAAATTTTACTTAGGTATTTATCATTAAAAGAATACTTTGTATAATTATCTTTTATGTTATTTCTCATTAGATCATGGTACGAGAGGAATAAACACATTTTTCCAGCGAGTAGATAGAAACCTTTTGATCCAACGAAAAGTTACGACAAGTATACAGTGTCGGATAAAAATAGGAAGAAAGATAAAATCTAATAAACTTAGATTCAACGAATTGTCCAATTTCGTTTAAAGGATTCAGATTCAAAAGACTGTAATTTAGTAGAGCTACATAATCGAGTAAATAAATTAAATAATATCACATAACTAAATGAATTAAAATCACAGTCCTTAAAAATACATTGTAGTTATATATATATATATATATATATATATATATATATATATAATATATATATATATATAAATTGATGTTTTACCTAGTTATTGCACCAATAATGTTTAAATAAATTGTAGCTTTAGTTTTTAACGCTGAAAAAGAAAATTTAACGTTTAAGCGCTAACCAATGTTGATGCATTTTTCTGAAGAAATACTTACATATTGATTTTGTTGCATATTCGAAATCTAAAATCCGAGCATGCTAGAAGCACTTTCATTATCTTCAATGTGTCAGATATTTAAAAAAAAACACTAAATTTATCTTTAAAAATAGGCAAAATTCAAGCAGCTGTAACTGTTAAAAATGAACAAAATTTAAATTAAAAAAAAAAAGGATTTTAAAGCTTGAAATCTCTACTTTTGAAAGTTTTTATCGTGGATTGAACAAGAAATGAGCATTTTGACTTTGATTGCTCATGACTTCCTTAAAAATCATCGTATTGCAATTCAAAAAACAGATTCTTAAAGCTGAAACTTTGCTTTATTGAACGGTATAATTGCCAATTTTTTTTAAACCATGACAGCCGGTCATGAAGTAAGCACAACAAGAGAACTAATTCGCATTGAGGAAAAGCGACAACAATATTTCGATAGATTTGAATATGGATGACATGCCCTTTTTAGAAGAGGATGCATAACACTACAAAATGCATGATATCAGTACAAAATTACTTTTTTCAAAAAAGATAAAAAAAGGGCGCCAAGTACACGCGTGGTTGTTACTTCGAAAAAAAACCAAGTGGTAATATCATTAATTTTATATTCAAAAATAAATAAAATCTATTCTAACCTAGGTGGTAGTACCTAGCTTTAATTATTCTTAACAAAATTATTAAATTACAAAATTGTTACTTTATTCAATCCAAGTGATATCTACCTGCTCGAAAAAATCTAAATAACAAGTAGTATCTATTTAAAAAAAAAAATATGTGAAATGTTTTAATACTGCGCCAATTACGAAGAAAGAATATATACATCGAAAAAAAAACCAAGTGGTAGTATCATTAATTTTAAATTAAAAAATAAATAAAATATATTCTAACCTAGGTGTGGTAGTAGCTTTAATTTTTCTTAACAAAATTATTAAATTACAAAATTGTTACTTTATTCAATCCAAGTGATATCTACCTCGAAAAAACCTAAATAACAAGTAATATCTATTAAAAAAAAAAAAATGTGAAATCTTTTAATACTGCGCCAATTACAAAGAGAGAATATATATATACATATATACCTTAACAAAATTATTATTACATCACAAAATTGCGTTACCAAACTCAATCCAAGTGATACGTACCAACCTAAGTGGTAGTAGCCTTATTTCTCCTTAACAAAATTATATCACAAAACTGCGTTACCTAACTCAAACTAAATGATGTTATTTCAAAAAAATATATGAAATCTTTAAATTACGCCAATTACAAAAAGAATATATATTGCTTTGAAAAATAATTGTAGCGCAACTACTCTTAAAAAATAAAACAAAATTGTGTTACCTAACTCAACCCAAGTGGTATGTATCTTTGTATTTCTGAGGGTCTTTTTATCAACCTAAGTGCATAGTAGTTTTAATTCTCCTTGATAAAATTATAATATTACAAAGAATCATTTTAATCACAAAGAATTAAAAAGGTAACATTATAAAATAAAAATATTTAATTAAAATAAAATAAATAAATTTTTCTTGTAAAAAACTTGACGTTGCTTTTTTAAGGTTTATCCAGACAAACTTGCATAGGTGCATAAGCATATGCATAAAGAGATGGATTGGTCTACTTCCTTTTGCATATATATATATACAAATCAATCAATTTCTTACGCTTATGTTTATGCGCGATGCGATACGACGAGGGGCCGCGTACGCCCCGGGTGGGGCGCGCTATCGATTCCGCCATCGAGCGAATTTCGGCGAGCACTCCTGGATCGTCCTCGCTCGACAGTAGACGTGTCGGAAAATTGAACCGCAATTCCAGCCTTCTGGCGTTGATCTCTTGGCCCTTAGGGCGGCGACAGCAGATCCTCGGGAGAAAGCTGACCTACGGTGAGGTTGCCTCGCGTAATATTCATGGTGTAAAGCCACGACACCGCCCTCCGGGTCGCGCTCTCGCTCGGGAATAATCTCGGTAATTAGCGTATTCGCCGACAAGGCGTTGACTTAGCGATCGACAGCGAAAGCGAGGGGCACCGGAATGGTCTCGTGGCCATGGAATCGCGACCGGAAATTGCGAGCTCCTGGAGATCGTGGTAGGCGCGTTAATGACGACTTTCGATATCGCGAATACGCCATTTCTCGCGATCTTCGTGTCCGCAACCGCGTGTTTCATTGTGCGTCATAATTCGCCCAGTCGAGACTCACAATCAGATTTCACACGCGATATTATTTGCGTTAGAATGTCGGTCACACCGACTTATCATTTGCGTTATACTGTGCTCGCGTCGACTCATTAATTGCATTGAAATGTTGTTCGTGTCGACATATTATTTGCGTAGAATGTTGTTCGCATCAACTCATTAATGGCGTTAGAATGTCGCTCGCGTTCATTGATTATTTGCGTTCGAATGTTGCTCGCGTCGACTATTTGCGTTAGAATGATATTGCTCGCGTCGGCTATTTGCATTAGAAAATTGCTCGCGTCGACTATTTGCGTTAGAATATTGCTCGCGTCGACTGATTACTTGCGTTAGGATGTTACTTGCGTTGGCTTATTATTGCGTTCTATTATTACTCGCGGCAATTCCGTATACCTTTACTCGCGTTAGTTCTAGTATTTCGCGTTATGCTGAGCGCCTCGGCGCATCATTCTTCGCGTTAGAAAATTACTGGCGATAATGTATGTTGCGTTCGTTCGTAATTGCGTGGGGACGTTGCTTGCGCTACTTACGTTAGACTAAGGTTAAGATAATTTTGCGACAGAATCCCTGCGCGACTTTGAACGTTGCGTTCACGCGCTCTGAGCGTGACGCACCATCATTTCGCGATACTTCACGTTCGATCCTACTTCCTATAGTGGCACTATTATTTCGCGTCTACCCCGATTATTTCGTATTCGGTCGTATCTTTTGCCGATGTTCTATATTAGTTGTAAGTTTAGTTTTCTACTATTATTCTCTTATTTGGTAACCGCGCCCTCCGCGCGTTTACTGTAAAATAACGTAATGCTCCGTTCATTTCTTCATTTATTGTTTGTTGGAATCCTGTCGTCGGCGTTATCATTTATTTGCTTGATTTCTACGGTTGAGTAATGGAAGCCGAACTGGTACTTATTATTTCATCTGAGAGTTACCTAAGAATAAACGTTGTTATTCATTGTTAACTACCGGAGTTCGTGATTTATGCATCACCCCGCCGAATATCGTGCTGCCCTTCATCAACCCCGCCCATAATCGTTAGGTCGAGCTGGCCGATTCCTCGCACACCGAAATTATCGCGTTTGGCGTCTCTTTGGTTTTTCGCGATCTTAGCGTACGTTAGTGGACGCGAAATTACGCGTCTGGCGCCCAACAATAAAATTCCGGTTATTGTATTGTCGAATGTGCGAGAGGACCGTCGGAGAGGCCTACCATCCTTCTCTCCCTCACCCTTTTGATCCGTCGTGCGCCTCGGGCGCGATAAAGACGTGACAATATATCGAGCAATATATATATATAGGGCATTCCACGCCAATTCGCAAGGAGTCAAACTTCGACCTTTCTACTTTTGATAGCTGCTCGTTTTTTAACAGGTCTTTACGAGTACTATACTCATGTAAGAACGTTATTTCTATAAAAAATGTAGCGTTTCTGAAATAGAGCCTGCGCAAAATGAGAACTGCAAAATTTTCAATAAATTTTTTTGCCTATTAGACAACGTCTAAGAAAACAAATTCATTGAACATAAGTTTAAAAAAAAATTACTCCAAATTTTTATAATAATAATTTTAAACCAGTAAAGTAAAAAAAAGAATTTGAATATCTCGAAAATCCCATTTTCTATTTCTTTGAAATTTATAAGGAATATTCTAGGGAGTATTATAAAAATTTTAAGACTGGTCCAAAGTTGAGCCGAAAACTTGGGAATTTTTTATAGATTTTTTTGTGAGGCAGTAGTAATATTTGACTCACAAAAGTGCAGTTAAAAACGCGTTTCAGACAATTCTGAATTGATTTTTGTATGCGGATTATGCGGATGGATTGCGGGATTCTCACTTGAAAAGAACCGAAATTACGGTCGAAACGTTGTGAGATTTAATATATTAATTTGATTAGTTGGATCGAACAAAAACGACTGTTGTTTTGAAAAAAAAAATAGATTTGTGAGGAAATTTAATTCAATAAGTACATTTATTTATGAACATATTATTTATTATTTTATTATTTTATTATTTTGTGCTGAGTAAAATTATTCGAAAATGAGTAATCTTTAACAATTAATTTATAATTTTTATTTGATATGACGCAGTGGACACGTTGAGTCTGAGGTATTCTTTTCGTTTAATCGTACCGACTTGTCAAAAATTCAGCAACGATTTCATAATTTTTTTTGTCCCAATACTTGATAGTGATGGATGGCAATGTGCCCGGTGTGTCTGTGAAGTTGGCATACCATTTTCCAGCAGATCAAAAATAAAAGGCAGTTCTTGTCGCATGCAGTCGAGTTCTATAGTTCCTGATACTTTTTAATAATAGTTCTGTTCATTTTGCCAAAAAAAGTCCATTGAAAAAATTATCTGCTAATTTTCCAAAATCTCGGAGTTCCGGTTTATTTAAAATATTTTTCGAATAGTTCTGAGCATACTAAAGCATTTTCTAAAAAGTTCTCGACATTAGCAATGTTGTACGATTGTTTAAAAAATTAATACCGCCCAAAAACCGAGTACTTAGAGAGAATAGTGTGATATGCTGTACGAAATGTCGCAGTTCCGGTTTATCTAAAATATTTCTCGAATAGTTCTGAACATACTAAAGCATTTTCCAAAGAGTTCCCGACCCTGGCAATGTCGTATGATTGTTTAAAAAATTAATACCGCTCGAAAACCGAGTATTTAGAGAGAATAGGGTGATATGCTGTACGAAATGTCGCAGTTCCGGTTTATCTAAAATATTTCTCGAATAGTTCTGAACATACTAAAGCATTTTCCAAAGAGTTCCCGACCCTGGCAATGTCGTATGATTGTTTAAAAAATTAATACCGCTCGAAAACCGAGTATTTAGAAAGAATAGGGTGATATGCTGTACGAAATGTCGCAGTTCCGGTTTATCTAAAATATTTCTCGAATAGTTCTGAACATACTAAAGCATTTTCCAAAGAGTTCCCGATTCTGGCAATGTCGTATGATTGTTTAAAAAATTAATACCGCTCGAAAACCGTGTATTTAGAGAGAATAGGGTGATATGCTGTACGAAATGTCGCAGTTCCGGTTTATCTAAAATATTTCTCGAATACTTCTGAACATACTAAAGCATTTTCTAAAAAGTTCCCGACCCTCGCAATGTCGTATGATTGTTTAAAAAATTAATACCGCTTGAAAACAATCATTGCCAGGGTCGGGAACTTTTTAGAAAATGCTTTAGTATGTTCAGAACTATTCGAAAAATATTTTAGATAAACCGGAACTGCGACATTTTGTACAGCATATCACACTATTCTCTCTAAGTACTCGGTTTTTGGGCGGTATTAATTTTTTAAACAATCGTACAACATTGCTAATGTCGGGAACTCTTTAGAAAATGCTTTAGTATGTTCAGAACTATTCGGGAAATATTTTAGATAAACCGGAACTGCGACATTTCGTACAGCATATCACCCTATTTTCTCTAAATACACGGTTTTCGAGCGGTATTAATTTTTTAAACAATCATACGACATTGCCAGGGTCGGGAACTCTTTGGAAAATGCTTTAGTATGTTCAGAACTATTCGAGAAATATTTTAGATAAACCGGAACTGCGACATTTCGTACAGCATATCACCCTATTCTCTCTAAATATTCGGTTTTCGAACGGTATTAATTTTTTAAACAATCATACGACATTGCCAAGGTCGGGAACTCTTTGGAAAATGCTTTAGTATGTTCAAAACTATTCGAGAAATATTTTAGATAAACCGGAACTGCGACATTTCGTACAGCATATTACCCTATTCTCTCTAAATACTCGGTTTTCGAGCGGTATTAATTTTTTAAACAATCATACGACATTGCCAGGGTCGGGAACTCTTTGGAAAATGTTTTAGTATGTTCAGAACTATTCGAGAAATATTTTAGATAAACCGGAACTGCGACATTTCGTACAGCATATCACCCTATTCTTTCTAAATACTCGGTTTTTGAGCGGTATTAATTTTTTAAACAATCATACGACATTGCCAGGGTCGGGAACTCTTTGGAAAATGCTTTAGTATGTTCAGAACTATTCGAGAAATATTTTAGATAAACCGGAACTGCGACATTTCGTACAGCATATCACCCTATTCTCTCTAAATACTCGGTTTTCGAGCGGTATTAATTTTTTAAACAATCATACGACATTGCCAGGGTCGGGGACTCTTTGGAAAATGCTTTAGTATGTTCAGAACTATTCGAGAAATATTTTAGATAAACCGGAACTGCGACATTTCGTACAGCATATCACCCTATTCTCTCTAAATACTCGGTTTTCGAGCGGTATTAATTTTTTAAACAATCATACGACATTGCCAGGATCGGGAACTCTTTGGAAAATGCTGTAGTATGTTCAGAACTATTCGAGAAATATTTTAGATAAACCGGAACTGCGATATTTCGTACAGCATATCATCCTATTCTCTCTAAATACACGGTTTTCGAGCGGTATTAATTTTTTAAACAATTATACGACATTGCCAGGGTCGGGAACTCTTTGGAAAATGCTTTAGTATGTTCAGAACTATTCGAAAAATATTTTAGATAAACCGGAACTGCGACATTTCGTACAGCACATCACCCTATTCTCTCTAAATACTCGGTTTTCGAACGGTATTACATTTTTTAAACAATCATACAACATTTCCAGGGTCGGGAACTCTTTAGAAAATGCTTTACTATGTTCAGAACTATTCGAGAAATATTTTAGATAAACCGGAACTGCGACATTTCGTACAGCATATCACCTTATTCTCTCTAAATATTCGGTTTTTGAACGGTATTAATTTTTTAAACAATCATACGACATTGCCAAGGTCGGGAACTCTTTGGAAAATGCTTTAGTATGTTCAGAACTATTCGAGAAATATTTTAGATAAACCGGAACTGCGACATTTCGTACAGCATATCACCCTATTCTCTCTAAATACTCGGTTTTTGAGCGGTATTAATTTTTTAAACAATCATACGACATTGCCAGGGTCGGGAACTCTTTGGAAAATGCTTTAGTATGTTCAGAACTATTCGAGAAATATTTTAGATAAACCGGAACTGCGACATTTCGTACAGCATATCACACTATTCTCTCTAAGTACTCGGTTTTTGGGCGGTATTAATTTTTTAAACAATCGTACAACATTGCTAATGTCGAGAACTTTTTAGAAAATGCTTCAGTATGCTCAGAACTATTCAAAAAATATTTTAAATAAACCGGAACTCCGAGATTTTGGAAAATTAGCAGATAATTTTTTCAATGGATTTTTTTTGGCAAAATCAACAGAACTATTATTAAAAAATATCAAGAACTATAGAACTCGACTGCATGCGACAAGAACTCTTTTTTATTTTTGATTTGCTAGAAAATGATCTGCTACGGAAAGTTAGCAGATCATTTTTTCGATCGACTGTTTTTTTGGTAAAATCACCAGAACTATTACTAAAAAGTATCAGGAACTATAGAACTCGACTGCATGCGACAAGAACTGCCTTTTATTTTTGATCTGCTGGAAAATGATATGCCAACTTCACAGACACGCCCGGTTCATTAGCCTAGTTGAATAAATCCATCAGCTCCAAAATTAGTTGGTCGGTAGGACGTTGAAGACTTGCTCGCGCAGCTAAGTGTTTCAGCGTCCCACCGATCCCATCACATGGCCCTTTGCCATGAGCAATGGCAAAGAAGTGCCATTTAGCGCGAACACCAAAGTCGACCTCGTGGTGGTAAATGTTCGAGAAATTTTTAAAATTTTTGAATTGCTGCGGTGTTTCGTCAAAAAAATAAATTATTTTCAAGATGTTTGGTACGAAAAACTTCATGAATTCGTTCACAAATCGCGAAAACGCCCAAACCGTGATGGCGTCGTGATCCAAACAATCCGAGATGATTGTAAGACTTTTGTGGCTCAGGATTCCATTGAATTTGTAATATAAAACTACAGGATAGACAGTCGCCTGATTATTGTTCCAATGAAATCCTGGGGCCGCGTCCCGAATAATAAATGCATAGTTTTCGGCGAAGTCACAAATTACCATACATTCATCATTTGCTAAATTATCTTTGACAAATCTCTGATAACTAGATTGTTGCTTAGTTATGAAAGAATGTTGCAGAAGATATCTTGCTTCATTGCAGAAAACTTCTACAAATTCCTCAGCGCTGCAAGTCTTTGTTATTAGAGTGCAGCGCGACTTCGTTATCCAAGACTCGTACGTAACGGATTCGACATTATTTTCGCTGAATAATCCTGTTATCATTCTTTTTAAATCCGCATCTCCAAGACATTGAAATGACAAATAGGATTGAAATCGCGGCATATCAATAGTTGTAAAACATCCTCGTACGTCTCGAACTGGACACTTTGCTGGCGTGAAAGAATTTGCAACCTAAAAAATAAAAAATCTTATTGTAAAATTAAATTAAAAAGTAGACTAATTAATTAATTTGTTCCGGCTGTATACTTGATTATAATATTTTTTAATATTCTCTACACATTATCGTAAAAAAACAATAAAACGATTAATAAAAAAAAATTGTAGAAAGATCACCAATAAATCAATACCTAAATTGATCGGAACGATACATAACGGATTGTTCGATTGTGTGTCGCTTCAATCGAGAGTGTAATGAATATTACAATTCTTTAGGCCTGAAAAAAAGTGAACAATTGATTATGCACGACAGTGTTCTATGAGTAACGTGAGTTTAATAAATCTGTTATCTGTTAATTGTTTATAGATCTATGTGTATAGATAATATTTATATTTTCAAATTAACAATGAGAATTTCACCATAATGTTTTCCACAAGAATTATTTCTTAAACCGCATAATCAATCACTACAATACAAAAAATTTCCGGCACAAATTAATCATTTGCGTGATAAAAAACATGAATTGAATCACCTGTCATCATTAATTTAAAGTTCTGGTGGCTCGAACAAACGCACACAGTATCCCTCCACTTCCTGCCAGAAGCAGTAATCAGAACGCAGTTTTGTAAATGATGAGAATCCGATAGACATATCGGGGTGGATTTCTTTGAATCGTTGATATAATTCTCTTAGATTCCCAAGAAGAAGTCGCTTTTGGTGCTGAACTCAAACACCCTCATTATTACGACGAGACAAGAACTCTTTTTTACCGGGCCGGAGAGAACTCACGTCATCATCATGGTAAAAATTGACCACTTCCCGCACTAGCTCGGCTGGCAAACACCTGCCTAAAGTGAGATGATAAATTTTATTTTATTCACTTTTATTAAATTTACCTCTTATTATATTCACCTTTTCTTTTTAGGTCCATGGATAATACTTCTCCCTGTGTTGCGAGATTTTTTGCTACCTTTGCCCTGTGATATGTCGAACCAATTGTCTGCGCCATGTGCGAAATACTCCAAGTCTTTGGTAGCATTGTCATCAATTCAATTTTCCGTTCATATAAAGTCCCCGAGGCATGGAAGGCTTCTTTTTTTTGGGCGATCATCACAGCTAAGTCGTGAATAGCTATTTCAGTTTCACCAAACTTGACACCAAACATTTGCTTCAAGCTTTGTGATACTCGTTGTATCTTGGTGGCCATCCAAGAGCTCGATCCCACATTCTCACAACAACGTCTTTTTGGAATCAGAGAGTTTCCAATCAATTTTAGTCCCTGATTGATTATTGGTAATTGTATCGAGACACTGAGCTCTGAATCTTCTCGTTTCAAACATCTAACTGTGCTAAACGGTGATATCGGCGTAATCATATTAGAGTTTGATGTCATTTCGTCTCGATCATCGACTTAAAATAAATGAAACAAATAATGAAGTAAACTAAATAGTTAGTAAATAATTTATTTCCAAATATTCTTTGTTAAAAAATAATGTTAATAATGAGAAGAAAGCATATAAGAATAATTATTGAGAGCTTACTAGAAAACCTTGATGAATCATCCGACAATAGAATTTTTTCCCCACAATTACCACACCACATAGTAAATAATCGCTGCGTAACGTTGGAATTTTTTTATCATTGTAGGTGAAGGACATCGTAAGGCTTTTTTTTTTAAATAGTGCTTTAAATTGAAAGGGTTGCAACACCGAT
The DNA here is from genome assembly GCF_030848805.1 of Temnothorax longispinosus. Classification (NCBI taxonomy): domain Eukaryota; kingdom Metazoa; phylum Arthropoda; class Insecta; order Hymenoptera; family Formicidae; genus Temnothorax; species Temnothorax longispinosus. Next base: position 7,939,003 of record NC_092366.1, on the reverse strand, counting down.
CAATTTTTCCGCTAATTTGATTCGCAGGAATCATAACGCACTATACACATATATATATTTTTTTTCTAAATTTAATAATTCAAATAAAATTTAATTCAGTAAAAACGGATCAAATAGAGGCCCTTCACCATTCCCGCTGATTACAATCGACAGTAATCTTCTCAATGTGTCTTGCAGAATTATAGAACAAAAGTCCAAGATAGAATATCTATCATAATTCGTTATTGTTCATCCACTTTAATCCTTCGAGGCCACATGGAGTGGCGACCACCCCAACAAAAATTCAGGGTCCGATATCTTAAGATAGGCTTTATAATCAGTGTCCCTCCACCCAGGATCCCTATTTGGGTCCCTCTCTCGAAGATCCATGCAGTAGAAAGGCTTTAAGCCATTGGCTATAGCTGCCTACACATATTTCCATTTTATTGCCGAAAATGGGAACTAAATATTTTACGAAAACGGTTGCCAACAGATTGTGGCAACTTTTATGACAATAAGCACATATATATGCTACAAGCTTTCCGCTCGTTTGCGCAGGCAATCGTTTGCATAATGCTTTTAAGTTGCTCTAAACGAAATTACTATTGCCCCGGTGACAGCAGTATGATAACAACTGAAGGAAAACTCATGTCAAACAACTATTTACTTTTTTATGCCAAAGAACGCTTGGCTATCTAGGATAATTTGATCTGCCGAGATATAATTTGATCTAGCTAGATCTAATCCTTTTTTCCCGGGTGTCTTGAAAGACATCTTTTATTTTTCAAAAGTTATCTTGAAGAGAGTTTTAAGAGGACTTCTTGTTTACTGAGATTATATAATTTTTTCATTAAGTTATGGTTAAGTGGGGAGGGTCAGCTAGGCAGACGTCAACGATCACACAGATCGTCCGATTCCGCGATGGCGGGAATGAGTTGACATGAATTCGGATGCCGACAGCGATTACATTGATCGAACAAATCCGCAATGTTGAGAAAATAATACGAGTCTGTCGACGTTGATATACTAACCAGAAGGTACAAGGGTGAAAGTGCAATAGAAAAAGTTAGATGGTTAAATTAAAAACTTAAAATATGTGTGAAGATTTGAGAGTCTGATAGCTCATTTGAGAAGAAAGGAAAATAGTGATGATGACGATGATGATGATGATGATGGTAATAATAATAAAGACTTACTACCTGTTGATGTGTTACGTTCTATCTGGCTGGATCTCTTTGGGGTCCTGTGTGTAGTGGCTTTCGTTGGTACTCAGTGAGTTTAAGTTCACGCACAGAATTTAACTTGAAACTCGGACTTGAATACGACAATGTTCGTAAAACGGAAAATAAGGAAAATGAACTGAACGGAAGAGGTGGCAAAGTTAAACTGAAGATTTGAAGAGAAACTGAAGCTGAAGATATGAACCGGCTGAAGAGAAGTTGAGCTAAGAGATGAACCGGGTGAAAAGAGCGAGTCCCGCAATGTTACGGTTTATATAGGAGAGTTTATATAGAGAGTTCAAGGGATGGATTTGGTCGTAACATGTACACTACCCTCCATAAGTTTGGAAACACTCTATAAAATGCAATATACAGAAAATAGTACATAATAGTACATATGTTATCCAACAGGCTTTTAAAATAAAGAATTTCCATTAATTTTTACATTCCTCAAAATAACCACACCTTTTGCTTTAATGACTGCCTTGCATATTCTCGGCATACGGTTGATCAACTTTTGGAGTTCAGTCGGGATACGTTTCCATTCTTGCTGGAGAACTTTCCAAAGGTGCACCTGTGACTTGTGATTCGCTGTTCAACAAATTCAACTCCGAGCACTTCGGTGTCGCGAAATAATCATCCGACATTTTTTCGGCATGTACAAGTGTTGCAAGTGTCCCAGGTGGAAATATATATGATTATTTGAACGTCTTACGATATATTCATACCAAAAATCTGCACAGATCGCTGCCGTGCGACTATTTACAGATAAATTTATCTGTAAATAGTCGCACGTACGGCATCTATCATAGAGTGTTTCCAAACTTATGGAGGGTAGTGTATCAGGTTTCTGTTTCAAAAATTTTGGTTAGTAGAATGTTTTTATCCAAGATGTAGATTTGAGTTTTCGCCTATCTATTGGTGAGCTAGGTATAGTTATCAATTTTTACGACTGTCCACTGACGAGTCTTATCGTAAAGCCGCCACCGTCTTATTTTGGGAGTTCAAGCTATTGCTTTTTCCAGTGACTCATTAATTTTTTTCATTTATTTCTGATTTATCTTTTATTAGGGTTCTTGGTCCTCGGTTTATCTCACGACCGTGTTTTTGTGTGTTAACAGACAACGCATAGTCTTATATTGTTCGCGATCGAACAAAACTGGCGAATTAATACAGCGAAATTCCTTTAAATCATTTCAGCCTAATTCTGCCCTTCGGTTTAAAATCGGCTAAATTCCATGCTAAGAATACATTCGTTCGCCGAAATATCCGCATATTTCTTGGTAAACTAGAAGGGCAGAATAACAGCTCAGTTTTTGCCTACACCGACTCCGCTCCTTTGTTTCGGGGAGCGAGGCATACGCCAAGGACAAAGTGGGCGAGCAATGTTTCCAAACAGCTGATCGATGGCCGAACTCGAGAGAAACTTGACATTCGTTAAATACGAAACTGTCGGAGTGTCGGCCGCTGATTGGCTCAACAGAATTTTCGTCTTGTTACCGGGAGTCCGGAGAATTCGCGAAAATTCTAAAGTTGTGGAGATCAAGCCCCGGACTTCCGAGCGCGAGACCCCACTCGATAACAGTACGCTGAGTGAACTAGTCGAAATTCCCAATTCCGTGTATTTGAATGTTCTCTCGCTGCTTGCTATACTGAACTCGTGCGTCGAGTGACGGCCTCTTCCGCGCGCATTTGCCCGCGTCTGCTTCGCGCAAACACGCCTTTCTCGCGCGCCTTCGCACGCGCGATTTCCGTGGTCCGCGCTATAAACTTTGTAAATAGTGTAAATACTTAATTTCATTATAGACATTGACTTTTTAAAAGAACACTCACTATTGATTTGAGATTCCTTCTCCTCTCACAAACTCCTTCGGCCATTCGCGCACATATATCTTTAAGGTAAGTTTAAACAAATAAAATTTTCCGTTACAGGCTTGTAACGGTTACAGAATTTTTAGAAACTCACGTCCCGGACTCCGTTTTTATCTATCAAAAACCATTGCACGAGCAGTTCTCGGACTGCTCGTTCAATATAATAAAATTTTGTGTTAATCTTTTCTTGAATTTAAAGGCTTCTTGGCGCGTCGTGTTGCCAGGTTTATTGCCGCGGATCAGAAAGTTGATAAAAACGTAGTTGCATGTGCCTTGTTTGTTTGGATTTTGTCATCTGAAAGTTTTCTTTCAATTTCTCGATCTCTTTTAGTCATGTAGGCAAACATGAAAGAAAAAATAACGATAGGAAAATTTGAAACTTATTGAAATCAGCTTACCTGCCGATGGAACCGTCAGTATTCGGTTTTCTCTTATTCTAATTTTAGAGGCTATTTTAGACTTTAGACGTCAATAATATACGTATAATCACGCAGACAGTCGTTCTACATATTTGTGCATTTAAAGTCGCTTGATAATTTTACATACAATTAAAATTAACATACAATGTACCAGATGTCAAAGATCAGGGAATATATTCACTGACCTTTGATATCTGGTACATTGAACGTAATTTTAATTGTATGTAAAATTATCAAGCGACTTTAAATGCACAAATATGTAGAACGACTGTCTGCGTGACGTATATTATTGACATCTAAAGTCTAAAATAACCTCTAAAATTAGAATAAGAGAAAACTGAATACTGACGGTTCCATCGGCAGGTAAGCAATGATCTCGATACGTTTCAAATTTTCCTATCGTTATTTTTTCCTTCATGTTTGCCTACTGCATCAACTTGCCGACAAATGCGGACTTAAGTTGCCATAATTCTGATAGCAACACATACTATGTTGTCGGCAACATGCTAGCAACAATGCAGACATGTTGCTATCTGGGTAACATTACATTTACAATTATATTGTTGAGTAGGAAATTATAAGATACAAAAGACAGAAGTAGAAACAGTACAAATGACAGCTAGAAGCGGAAATGATACAAAGAATCGAGAGGCGAAATCACGCCATTATTAGGCTACGTTGGCAAAGACTATTATGACATACGAAGAAATCCTGCCTGAGAAAAAAGAATTAGATCTGCCGAGCTAGATATGACCAGATCTGGTTCATCCCCAGCAAACACAATGCAACATGTAACGTACGTCATTAAGACGTTATTAAGACGTCATCTTTGCTACTTGGGTCCACGTTTTGCACAGTTTTATTTTATGGATACTGAAGAAGCTGTAAATCAAAAATTAAAAAAGAAAGCAAATAAAAGCTGTGATGCAAGTCTGATGAGAGAGTTGACAATTCTCATGGAGCATGACAATTTATTAGCGAGGACGTTTAAGATGATACGTCAGATAGAAATAGATCTAAATCCTCAGGGTACTCAAGCACCAAATTTGATGTTGTCGTTTAAAAAAGATCCAAAACAAGATAAAAGAAGGTAAGCAGGGAATATTATGAAAATGCATTCTGCGCGGAGCGTAGTAACATTGTGAAAATGCAATCTGTGCTAGGTGCAATGATTATTATGAAAATGCATTCTGCGCGAACGCCGTAATTATTATAAAAATGCATTCTGCGTTAAACGCAGTATATTATAAAATGTATCGACCGAGCAGAAATCAACAAAAAATATGCTCAGTTCAACAACCTGCATTATACGCTTAGTAAAGTAAATTTTATCATAATAAAAAATACGCTGCTAATTAAATAGATATCGAAAGTTAACACGGAAATTTATTATTTTACAAAACGGAAAGCAGTAGTGTGTCCTACAATATGCATATATAAGGAATCGTGCAAATTAAGTGAATATATACTAAATTACCGGGGATTTGATATTATGGGATTGATAGTTATGGGGTTGGGGGCCGGGGGAGGTTTTTAACCGGTGAATAAATCCGGCATAACCTTGGGGACCGGCCCTACGGTATGCGTAAGCATTTTCTTCCTCTAACGAAAAAAAAAAAACAGTATCTTAAAATTTGCGAATGTTAGAACTTCGAGCACCGTTTATATTAAATGCACAATTTCTTTTTAAATATTACATATTTAAAAAAAATCCTCTAACAAAAAACAAAAAAAATGACCCATTATCTCAAAATTTGTGGAAATTAGAAAACCCACAGACATTTATACTGTGGAAAAATTAAAACTTCCTTAAAATCAAAAACAATGTATAAATTTTTATCAAAATGAGAGTAAATAAAAGGATTGTACTACCTTATTTGAGTGCCAAAATACAACGCAATACAGAATTTTAAAAAATAATTTAAAAATGTGCAAATTAGAAAGTTGCACATTACTGCCGTGGAAGAATTAACTAACCGATTGAACAAAATGGAAATAAGAAATATCCGCAATTAGTAGGGATCATTTCAGTAAAAACATTAATTATTTAATTGATTTTTGTAATAGGATAACAGATATTAATATAACAGATATTAGTCGCAATAAAGTTTATCACAATAAAAAAAGTGTGCAAGTAGAAACTTGCACATTGCTTCCTCATAGTTTTTAAGTATGCAAATTATAAATTTGCACATTGCTTAATCAACATTTTGTTTCGCTTATAAAGCTTCCTCTATGAGGAAGGCAAATTAATAAATACCTAATAATAATTATGCATAAAAAAACAGGCTTCCTCATAAGAGAAAGTTTTATGAGCGAAATAAAGTGTTGATTAAGCAATGTGCAAATTTATAATTTGCATACTTAAAAACTGTAAGGAAGTAATGTTGAAATTTATAATTTGCATACTTAAAAACTGTGAGGAAGTAATGTTCAAATTTATAATTTGCATACTTAAAAATTATGAGAAAGCAATGTGCAAGTTTCTACTTGCCCACTTAAAAACTATGAGGAAGCAATGTGCAGGTTTCTACACGGAGAGAATTTTCTCTTAAAATTTACCCTGAAGTCATGGTAGTTGTAAGACAACATGTACCAACCAAGAATTTTATGCGAGCTATTCTGATTAATATCTATCATAATAAAAATATTAATATCTATTACATTAAAATATAAAGTATGTTTGATTAATTTTACTCAGATATATCTAGGAAATTTCAATAATTTTTCAAAATTTACCAATCTGCTTGGTAATTTTTATCACGTTGTTTGTAAAATGTCTTTTGTATTTTTAAAATTCCTTGGTTGCCAAGTTGTCCCAAGTTTGTAGTGAATTGAAGAGTAAAATATAACAAAAAGTTCTCTCCGTGTACTTGCACACTTAAAAACTATGAGAAAGCAAAGTGCAAGTTTTTACTTGCTCACTTAATTTTTATTTATTATGATAGGAGAATAATCAAATTAATTCAACTTTAATAAATAATTGGCAATAATTTTGATAATTCGGTTCACTAGTTGCAAAAATGATAACTATGTATGCTTGACACCTAAATTAAAAAATTGCTAACAAAAGTTGTTGTGTTTTTACTTCTAAGTGTATTGCTTATTTGCGGCTCCATTTATTAAAACACTGCAATTATTTTAAAACATGCTGCTTGATATTAAAATCTTTAATACAATTTTGTTTTTGACTTGGAATTCTTATACGAAGCGACTCGGCTTGTTTCAATGGAAACAAACTATATAATAAAAACTAAAGAAAATCTTCTCTTTTTGATAAGGAGAGACATATGAAAGAAGACAAATGTTTATGTCTTACTTTAAAACTTAAGAACACTTTAAAATTTCCAGATGCAATGGAAATAATAAACTCTTAAGAGTTATACTCTATAATTGTAAATCTTATAACTTTAACCTTATAACTTTAAACGTTAAAGTTAACCACATGAGATAAATCTTCTTAAAAGTTTACTTCTATGTAACTTTAGACTTAAGATCGAGAATCATAGGAAAACTTTAAAGTTTAATGTTTTCTTACGATTAAAATTTATTGAAATTACTTTAAAGCTACTTTTCTATTCTTTTAGAGTACCTGTATGCTATTTTAAATTCAGTTTTTAAAACCTTTTATTTTCTAAGATTATTTCAAAGTCAGTTTTAAAATACTTTAAAATTTTTTAGATTACTTTAGATTAATTTTTTACACACTTTATATTACTAAAAATTTCTGAAGTAAACTTTTATATTTTAAAGATTACTTTTAAAAACCTTAACTTTATTTAAACTATTTAAAGTAAATTTTCCCAAGGGTGTGCTCCGTTAAAACTGATTTTAACTCGTCAGGACGGGTATTAACTGAAAATTTTTTAGGGAATACCGGTATTGTCAAATACATTTGATTATTTCCAGAATTAACCAGTTAATACTATTGTAATTAGTAATTTACTATTGACGAAAGGCTTTTGATAAAACCAGTTTTGACTAGTTAAATCGGGTATTGACGGAATTCGGGTTCTAACGGTAACATATAGGTACATATATAAAAGTATTATATGTACTCAACCTCATTTAAACTCATATTATTATTTCAAATTTATAATATAAAATCTCATCATACTTTATTAATTTTTGTAACGTAAATGATCACCCAGGGTGAGTTCTATACCCTAGCAAGTTTTAATAGGTCGGTACCCCATGAATGTACATATTCTAAAGTTTGCGGATTGGGTCTCGGAACCTTCAACTGAAAGGTAGATATAGACTCTCGAAAAAAATTACCATAACGGGAGTTTCATTTTTTTTTGACACTAGGTGTAAAAATCACTCCAAGGCATATAAAACTGTTTAGAATGGATTTCGGAAATTATTCGGTTTTCCCTAGAAAAGAAATGTAAAAAACAACTAAAGAATTCCAACTTTAGAATTACAATCTTCTAACAGACCGTGATCAGAATACAATCGAAATAGTTCCAGAATACAGGTGCCGCGTTCCCAAGTTGCTTTTGATACGTAATTTATAAATTATATGAACAATATATGTCGCAAGAATCTTCGTAAACAATAAAATTCAAATTAAATTTTCTCACTTTGACCTCTAGTCGGACACTTCGGGAGCATATACGTTGCGTTGCAGTGTGTAAAAGTCATTCTGTTTAAAAGTATGCCTTTTTCGTTGATTTCTTTTGATAAAAGACTGCCTATTGTATTCAGTTCTTAGAATTACACGTGTATTTTAACCACAAGCACGACGTTTGTTATTAAATATAACCCTGCGCAACACTAACTGTCCATAGAATCTTTTTCCAGAAGTTTAATGACATATTCGCAATTTCAAGATAAATTGCAAACGTATTTCCTTATTGCTAGCGATGATTAACCCTTCGCAAAACACGTGAGGCTTTCAAGACCCAATCGATATTTCCATTTTGAATTTTACGAATTCATAAAAAAAACCCAAACAAGAATCAGGCATATTTAACGGTATAAATAGATTCTTAAAGCCTTTGAAAGTGTACTTGAATTTTTTCAGATTTTTTATGGCACCATTACAGCTTAAAAAATCTTTACTGGCTTAAAAGACTCCGGTTGTCGACAAAAGCAGCAGAATTACACGTGTTCTGCGAAGGATTAAAGGTCGTTTATATACGAGCCGATTAAATTTGCTTCACTGATAAGTCTACGACTTATGACATACAATGCAGTTAAAAATATCCGAGATAGAACAGCAAGTCACGATAAATTCAAAATAAAGGGCAAAATAACAACTTTTAGTTGTTAATAAAATTAATGTTTTATCAACATTAAACATTTTTTTAACGTTTAAGAATGCTTATTTTAACAACTTTTTCGACAAAAAAACGTTTAAAAAACGTTCTTTTTCTTTATCTAGGAAAAAAACCGTGCGACACTAGTAAATCAAACTCAAAAGGCGATGTGGTAAACATTTGTATCTCAGGCGTCTCGGACGAAGAAAAAGGTATCAGTAGAGGACCGATTCCCACGGAAGAATTGATTTGCGAACAAAAGCAGATTGCGTAACGGATCAAATATAAATGTATGCAATACGATTTTATCGTTAACTCTTGGATGTATGAAAACGTGGGACTTTGAGACCTTTTCTTTCCTCTTAGGTAAATTCTAAGAAAGATCCGGCGCTGTCTTTTATCGATATTTGATTTGAAAATTTATCCTATTAGAAGGCCACGCATCTAAAAGTTAAAGTTTAACTGTAAGATGCATTTAGACATTCGTAGACGCGTCGATCGCGTGTTACGCGTTTTTAATCAGTCCTATACATTTCAAAACTTTTTTTCTTTCCGATTTACATGGTGGGCAGAGAGAGATATATTTCAAGCGGCCGGTGATTGCAACAAAGCTAGCTTTATTTTTCCTTTAACGTGACAGCGTCCACTATCAATATCGATCACCGATTGGCACAGAAACTTTCACGTGAATTTTGTATTTCTCGTGAATTCCGTGACACGTTAATGTCACGGTGTCGAAATCTGATTATTATCGAACATTCCTGCAAGATAGTAAAAATGTCCACCGTGTAGTAAGCCAATATATAAATAAGTATAAATTTAAACATGCGGTACTATGACTTTTTTTTTTTAATAGCGTATTAAGGAGATCCTGCATTATCGTTACATTATCGTTAATCGATGGATCTTTTAATTGGCTTTACAGAATTGCAAGTTTTTAGTCTAGAATTAAAGTCTGCACAAAAATCTAGGGTGGAAAACGCGATTTTATATCAAAAGCACCAAAAAATTAAAAATATTACTTATTGGGGCACATACACAGCTGTCACCTGACGACAATATTTGCTTAAAACAAAAATTCTACAGTTTATACGTACATAATGTTTATCATTCACCCTTGGGAAAACATGTAGGAATAATATCGTGTAAGTAGAAGTAAGATTCAATGCGTACAAAAAAAGATCCATCTAATAATTATTTTAGTAATGAAAATACGGATGCAGGATGACAAGAAGAGCAGCAACAGTAGTTACCGGATCTTGTGTAAGATGGCGAGCAATCGAAAAAAGGACAGATGTCATTTCGTTAGACAAAGACAGATATAGGGAAAACAAAATTAGAAAGGTTGACATTATCGACATCGAGGAAGTTCGCCAGTCACTGCAGGATCCCCTTAAGGGGATCCTGCAGCCGTATGATTTACCGACATTATCGTTTTTCGATGGATCTTTTAATTGGCTTTACAGAATTGCAAGTTTTTGGTCTAGAATTAAAGTACGCACAAAAATCTAGGGTAGAAAACGCGATTTTATATCAAAAACACCAAAAAATTAAAAATATTACTTATTTGGGCACATACGCAGCTGTCACCTGACGACAATATTTGTTTAAAACAAAAATTCTGCAGTTTATACATACATAATTTTTATCATCTGCCCTTGGGAAAACATGTAGGAATAATATCGTGCAAGTAGAAGTAAGATTCAATGCGTACAAAAAAAGATCCATCGAAAAATTATTTTAGTAATGCAAATACGGATGCAAATGACAAGAAGAGCAGCAACAGTAGTTGCCGGATCTTGCGAGAGATGGCGAGCAATCGAAAAAAAGGACAGATGTCATTTCGTTGGACAAAGACAGATATAGGGAAAACAAAATTAGAAAGGTTGACATTATCGACATCGAGGAAGTTCGCCAGTCACTGCAGGATCCCCTTAACATACTTAGGAGAAATAGAGTATTACGATATAATTGCGATTATTATTTATTGATTGATTTAGTATTTATTTTCTACGTTTCGGAAGGTGAACAGTAAATGTATCTTCTGTACTGGAAATTCCGCAGAGGAACACATATTGCATTATCGTATGAAAATGTAAAACGTGAATGCGCGCGCGATATAGTAATACTATTAAACTATACGCTTAGCTGGCGAGTCGCGAAGGGGAATGAGACGTCGTCGTTTTCACGTGCAGCCATGCATGGATTAGACTCCGAACTGAATTTGATTGTGTTATCGCTCACGGCTCTTCACGAGCACGCTAGTTAATCGGTGATACGCGCTATAAGAGAGGGAGGCAGGGATGAGATGCGCGAAATACCCGCGTTTGAGAGAAATTATATACATGGCGCGATAGTGTAACAGAGGAATTCGCTGAACGCGACATTATAAAATTTTTTTCCGTAAATGTAACAAACACGTTGCTTTGTGTAGTATGTGTAAAAAAAACTTTTATATTAATAAAAACATCAATTTATAATAAAGTAAAATTATGAAATTAATAACCTAACATAACTGGCTGCGTATATATAAATGATCGATTGAAACCTTCCGTTTTCATCATTTCCTGCAACTGTCCTCAAGCTGTAGACATTCGATCGTGGTGAAATTAAATGAGAGAAGGTACCGCGGACAATTCGAACGTTCGTAGAAAGTACTTCGTCAATCGCAGTACGCAATAGTAATAAAATTGTTTCTGAAATTACCGCAATATACTTTTGCGATAATCTCAGATTGTTCTTAGATTCTTTCTGTGCTGTTACGGTATTTCTATCCTACTATTTAACCTTTTCGATATACGGAGCGACCGGGACGCGAACGGCTCTCCAGTGACCGAAGCGCCGATCTGCCGATATACCAACTCGGCCGGAGAAAGCTATAGGCACTCGACGTTTAACGCCTTCAATTATTATATGTAATAAAAACTTAATAATAAAAACATTTAAAAAATTTATCAACAGAAACATTTCAAGTTAACATTTCAAGTTGTTCGGCCGCAGTGAGCAACATGTGGACGGTGACTATAGTCACCCGGGAAAAAATATTCATATCTGACAGTATATATTTATATATGAACATGTAAAACTTATATATGTTCATATATGTTCATATATAAATAAGATATGAACAGATATAAGTTTTACATGCCCATATATAGAGCATATATAATCATATATGGTTATCTATTGCCATATATGATCAGATCGTATATTATACATGACACAAGATCTGATCATATAAGTTCATATATGGTCAGACATATTATTATGTGTAGCAGATATTACACTATACATAATCGTATCTGGCCTTACATGATCGTATATAAAGAATGTTTGGCCATGTATTATCAGATATAATTATATATGGTCATACATAGCTATATCGGCACTGTACATGATCATATATGACAAGACGCGATGTATATATGACCAGACTGGGATATAATGATATAAAATGTCCGGGAAAAATATTCATATCTGACAGTATATGAACATATATAAATGAGATATGAACAGATATAAGTTTTACATGCCCATGTATAGAGCATATATAATCATATATGGTGATCAGAATCATATATGGCGATAGATAACCATATATGATTATATATGCTCTATACATGGGCATGTAAAACTTATATCTGTTCATATCTCATTTATATATGTTCATATACTGTCAGATATGAATATTTTTCCCGCCGGACATTTTATATCATCCCGGGAAAAAATATTCATATCTGACAGTATATGAACATATATAAATGAGATATAAACAGATATAAGTTTTACATGCCCATATATAGAGCGTTTATATATATATATATATGTGTTTTAAGTCCGACAAAGTCCATATTGGCACGCAGTTTAAAAAACTGAAAAATATATTTAATAATAATTGATATTGTGAATATTATTAAGCACCCAGATCCACTTCGACCAAAAACGGCATCTCATTGCTTGTGTTATTTTAAATTTTTCTTTTTTTCTAATTTTGCATAAGACACTTAATCTTTTTTAATTGACATATTAATTTTTATCAAATATTTTTATAAACAATGAAATTTTACCTTCGTGAAAAAAACTGTTATATAATGTATATTATAGTTCTTATAAATAAATATATTAATCGTATTATTTTGCAAACATAATATCTTATAATTTAAACTAAAAATCATATATAATCATATATGAACTTATATAGTCATATAAGATTATATATGATCAGATCAGATATTGCATCTCAAAGTATCCGATAGATGGCATTCGATGGGATCTGTTTCTCGTATTTAAAATTTGACCAACAGTGTTATAAGAATGGTATCAAAAGACACGACACTGTCTTGCGCTATGAAGCGGCACAATTTTTGTATCAGTTGTATCGTGGAGTCCACTTTTATAATAAAGTAGCACACTTAAAAAATAACTTTTGAAAATATATAACAATGTTCTGAAACTTACTTAAATATATATGTCCAGATTGAACTGTGTCAGTTCGTATCTGATCATACCTGATCATATCTGATCAGATATTAACATATACAATAATACCAGATCATATATCCTCAGATCTGGCCAATTTCCATATCTGACCATATATGGCCAATCATATATGATTATACATGATCATATATGAATATTTTTTCCCGGGCACTGCTCGGCCGCCGCAAGCGTTATATTAATGAACAGTGATTATAGACACTCTCCGTACCGAAAAGGTTAAATGTTTTGGCATTATACTTCTTGCGCTATCTTAAAAATAAAAATGCATACATTATACAGCAGCCTCTGTCTTACATTTATAAATCTAAGAGTTTGCAGCATCAATTCTATCTTAGTATATTGCGAACATTGTAAAATGACTCTCATGGAACGGTTTTGTGCCACTTGCAATCGATTCAGTTGCGTTTTATCCATGTCACTAACGTCGTTGCACAATATTCAAAATGAGAAACTGTGATTGACTTATACGTAATACATCCAGTGTACACCGATATATCGTTCCCTATTCTATTCAGCCAACTTATTTTTCCCCTATTTTTTTTAACATATAATCACAGTGAGAGAGAGAGAGAGAGAGAGAGAGAGAGAGTAGCAAATTAAAGTTAATATTACCGTTATTATCAACAAAATTATATAAGTTTGATGACTAAGCATGAAAAGCCCAAAACGGGCAAAGTTCTTTTCATTAATTATGTCAATGTAGTCATCTGACGTCATAATTTGGATAAAATTTGCTATTCTCATACAAAACATTCCCAGACCATAGTATTTCCTCCAACATGCTTTACAGTTTTCTGAATATGACGATTTTGAAGCTTTTTTCCGTATTTTCTGCAGACTGTAATCCGTTTTATTTGTCTAAATAATTTGCTAACTGTCCATAGAATCTTTTTCTACAAGTTTAACGACATATTTTCGCATATTTAAAGGTAAATTGCAAACGTATTTCCTTATTGATAGCGATGATTAAAGGTCGTTTATATACGAGCCGATTAAATTTGCTTCACTGATAAGTCTACGACCTATGACATACAGTACAGTTAAAAATATCCGAGATAGAACAGCAAGTCACGATATAAATTCAAAATAGACAGCAAAGTAAAATTTTTTAGGTAACTTTGTCATCATTTTGATTTTATTGAGACTTTTTGTTCTACCTATTTTAAAGGCAAATGAATTCCATTATGTGATCTACAACTAAATACTGTAAAAAAACAAAACAACAATATATAGAAAATAGGGGTCATAAATGACTCATTTTTGGGGTTTTTACTAGATCTCCTTATTTCACGTGTACACGGGTACACGCATTACACGTGTAATTAGCATTTACGTGTATAAACACGTGTATTGTGTACCCTTGTGTATTACACGGATACGCGGGTTACACGTGTTTTAAAAACACGAATAAATAAATTAGTAAATAAATTAATAAATCAATAAATCAATAAATAAATATTAAAATTAATGAATAAATAAGTAAGAAAGTTCAAATTTTACACTAATTTTACATGACATAACATTTACTAGATATTTAACAAAGAAAATAAGATTATTTTAAATTAGTAAAGTTAACTACCATTGAATCAAGAAAAACTTGAAATTTTAAAATCTGTATTTTATAATAACAATATAGATTTAAAATTTTAAAAATAAAAATTTTCTAAATTGCAAACAGATATAAATTTCCGTTTATTAGCCATTCAATAAGGGAGACCGGGGCTCGTTGGCACAAGGGGCAAGTTATACATTTTTTTTAGACCTTCCTAGTTCACACATGATCTGTCACGTCTGACGTTATTTTTCCTACTTTAAAGTATGTATTTTTAAAAATCTAAAAAAATTCACAAAACATCTGTCTACATTGTACAGTTTATAGTCATTTTGATAAACATTGTTTATTTAATATTTTATTTGTAATAAACTTTGAATAAGAATAAAGGAAAGAGATGGATTTCTTTAAAAAGTAATTTTTTGTGCAGTATAAAAAATGCTCTCATGGTTTTTTACTTCAGAGGGAAGTGTTCAAGAAAAAAATAGTACAGATTGATATCTTCAAAAAAATTGAATTATTTAGGAGGATCAAAATAGTACTTTTTTAGGTAGAAAAAATCATTGATAAATAAAAAATTAAAGATAAAATGATATAATATAGCATATATGACATTTTAAATAATTTATTACAAATTTATGTAATATAATATGGTAACGTATACGGTAACGTACGATATCAGTAATAATAAATTGACTAATAAAAAAACAACTAAAATACAATAATAAATATGCCTTATTTAAATATAAATTAAATATTTCCATGAATACCCTACAAATGCCGGCCTAATGACCCGGTCGAACCACCGCGGCAGGAAAACTCATTGTTTGCTTTATCGGTGCATAAATCACAAAGTGCTTTGTCTCTTTCTCGATGAGCATATTTCCATACCCAACTTTTCTTCATATTAATCAAAAAATAGTGATTAACTGTCGTAAAAGTAATTTACTAGCTACACCAACTAAGGCGAAGAAATATTTTCTGACGTACAGAAAACTGTTGAACGAATCACATTGCGATGGATAAAACGGAGATTACCGCTAACGAGAAAGGAATAATGAAATAAACAAACAGAGCGTTCAAAAACATCATCCGAGTGCCTTCAGCAGCCCAGACTGACATTTTGCTAAGACATAGGATTAATTGGTCGCGCGTATTTTATAAATATAAATATGTTAAAGTACGTTCGAGTGCGTGACACATGAACGCAAACATACACGCGGGTAATTTAAAATACACGGGTACGTGCGTACCCCCGCGGTGACCCGTGTCAGGTGTAACGTGTAAAACGACTACACGTGTCACGCTACCCGTGTATTTTAAAACACGTTTCTGATCGGGAGCTCTAGTTCAGACGAATAAAATCTATTCTATCATTGTATTCACTATTCAGCGACCCAAAGAACACAAGATTACATGTATATAACTTACGTTACACTTTTTAGACAGAAATCGGTCTATTTTACCTACCGTACTTCTCTATGACATTTGAAAGTTTAACGATCTTGCAAAGTTATATTTATCTATTACCACTGACTCATGACCGCTATGATCTTTTACTGTTAATACTGTTCTTTTATCTGTTTGAGAGAAACGCTCTTGACAAAGTGACTTACATATATCATTCTCATATTCGTGCGAACTTATACGAAAGGATAGACGTGCCTGTAATAGTCCAAAAGCTGACGACGAATTTAGGGAATGTATTTTGGGCAAGTTAAATAACAAAAAAATAATATTTTATTAATTGGTGAATCTCTAGAATTCTGAGTCAGGCAGAGGGTTTGCGGTTATTTCGCTACTGCGCAACCTATGACATTTGCAAAAAAATAAATCAAAAAAATATCTTTTAGGCAACTTGAAATTTGTTTAATCTTGAATTTTAGCATCTATTTAACCCAAAAATAAAAATCCCAGACTATTTTTTGGGTTTTAAAGTATAACCTGACCCCCCCCCCCCCGAATATATTTAATAATTATACCTCAAAAATATACTTTAGGCATTCTGAAATTTTTATAGCATGTTTATAAAATAATATTAAAAATACGTGTAAATCGCCAGACAAATTAAACGGTATTTAATAATTCCCTGACGCGAATAAAGACTTAAATTGAATGCAACAAGAAAGTCTTATGCGTAGCCATAAGTGCGAGAGAGATAGTTTATTGAGACCTGCCGGCAGCTGACGGGCCCTGGCTTTTCGGGCTGTGATTGGTTTCTGAGAGACCACGTGACTCGAGTTTACCATATAGCGTGGATACTTGAGGCATATTACACTTTCGGAAGTCGCAACAAGTATGCATATAATGTTAATTTAATTAAGCCATATAATATTTGATGTCTCAGTCACTATTACTCGTTTACGCGAGCGTTACTTCTGTAGTAACTTACGATAATTCCTTTGCGTAAACGGGATTTTCCTTCGCGTAAACGGGATTTTGTAGTATAACTTACGATAATTTACTCCGCGTAAACGAGTGAATTATCGTAAGTTACTACAGAAGTAACGCTCACGTAAACGTAGTATATGTAATAATTATAGCTCTACAAAATGAAATAAAATTCATGTTTAAAAAGTTGACGATTGACGTAGCTGCCTGCCCTTGTTTAACCGGAGAACCATTCAATCTTGCCGGAGTAGGTAAGAAATCTAAATAATTAAGATTCGTAATATTTCATCAAGAAGTCAAGTTTCCATAAAATTCTACAGGTTTAAGTGGCAATGCATCAATAATAGAAGTCGGTAATTATACGAACTTTATGTCAACTCCGCAGTATGATACCGCAAAATGGAATTTTCGGGAAATATTATCATTAACCACCTACGATTCCTTCATCATCGGATCTGATTATGCTGCAAAGCCATACATGCCTTACAACGGACACGTATGTATTACATATTCTTATATACGCAAAAGGCTGATAATATTAATATGATATTACTATTAATAGAATAGAGAAAGATAATAAATTGTGCGATGAATTGCGCATTATTTTTATTGATTTATTGTTATTTTCTTCTACCATTGTTTTAATACTATAGTGATATTATGTTACAATTTATTAGTATTAGTTTATTCTTATCTTATCTCTTTATGTTTATTTTTCATAAACACGACTACTGTTGTAGCTTATAATGAACGCGGTGTACAGAGCACCTACGAATATCACGAACGCGAGTCGCATCGCTTTCGCAGATAACGGACGGAGCAGAATAGAAATGTTAACTGACCCCTATCAAATAATGTGCTCTTTTGTAGGCAACTTTTTTGTCAGCGAGGGCAGAAATGGTAATGTTCTTAGAGTGCGCGCCAAGGGTCGCGAATCCAATTTAGATATTATAACAATAATGCAAGGCATTCTTTACAAACGTTATTGTGAAAAAAAGAATTGTACTGTTGGTAAGAAACATTCTAATCTAATTATATTTTGTTTAAAAAAATAGACAAAAAATGTTTATATTGTCTTTTATGTCTGGTCTTGCAGCTTTAGGTGGCGTTCTTAGGATAAAAAATGGACGAATGACGCAAAACATTATGCCGGGACAATATCCGCCGCGGGTGTCGTCATTTATCGATCTCGCTAGATGGTTTCAATATCACAACATGTATTTCGAGTCAGATCTGATAGCTGTTGGCACAATAGTTAACACCAAATCTATTGGACACAGAAGTGCGTTACGGTTCGGTAAATATTTTATATCATGGTAGTGCAATTGGATATAACACAGACTATTTATCTTCAAATTACTATCTTCTATCGCCAACAAGGACTATCATTAATTAGAAATCTTAATTTCTTATTTATTAACTAGTGTAATTATATCAATGCAATAACTAAGTGGGATACGATCGCATATGATGTACAATCAAATTAAAGAAAACTGTTGTTAAACTGTCAGGGATCGGTTTAATAATATTATTCGCGTACTTTATGTACAATTCATCGTTCTAGCAAACTGCGCGCCATTACTTTTGGTCTTAAAACGTAGTCTCACTTAAACTGAAGAGTAACATCATCACATGAATATACTGATATAGTTAATTTAATTACACTAACACAAATCATTAGTTTAACACAAATTGTACATAAATTCACGCGAATATTGTTATTAGGCAACCAAGATCTAGACCATTTAACGGCGTTTTCCTTAATTTTATTGTAATTATATCTCTCCGCTCCCGTCAAAATGAGTATTTATAATTATTAATTTAAAGTAAATTAAAGTAATAAATTTTAATTATAACCGAATAACGGTTTAAATTTTACAGGTTAAAGTTTATGAAATATTCATATGATTTTCCGTCTCTGCCAATGAGGAATCATCAATTCCACTGTTTTTCCAATTATGGAGCAGGCGGGCAGTTTGTTAACGATATTACGAAGGACAAGATCGAGTATAAAAAATACTTCAATTTAGCAACAACAATTTATGCTATAGAACAGTGGCCATGATTTCCTCTTTATTCTTAAAACTATTTTCTTATGTATTTCTTATATGCAGTAAGCACACAGAAGTTCATGAAATGCAGGGAATGGTCTTGTTAAAGTACTTAAAAATTTAGCTGGAAATAAGTAAAAAAATAATTATGTTTGTTCATGTAAATAATTCTAATTATGTACACACAAACTAATTGCAAATATGTCGAAACTTTTTGCAACATTATTATGCTCGAGTAACCTACATAATTATTTTGATGTTCCAACATTATTATTTTCATATGTATAGCTAACTATAAATTTTTACATATTTTAGTAAAACCTTTTTTTCTGTGTATATCTTTCTAAATTTTCGACGATGATGTCGTATCGGATTATAATATTTTATTAGTTTCTTGATAAATTTTTGACATAAAGTTTTAAAGTTCTTAATATTTGATAAATAATGTAACAATCAAGTGCTAGAAGTAAATAAGGATTTGAAGACATAGAATCTTGGTACTTTTCCTAGAAACAAAAATACATTATGATTTAATTACTTTAAGCAAATAAGTGATTTAAATTATTGTGAATATGATGAATATTTCAACAGAATATGTAAAGTATCTTTAATATCTTTAATATTCCAAGAACTATTTTAACATATACTAATAATTCCAGTTATTTAACTGTCCGGTCAACATTCTCAAGAAACCGTACGGCTTTAATCACGCATAACGCAATTCTCTGATCTGCGCTTATTTCAATATAATTATTTAAACGATTATCTCTGTAATAATAAAACGATAAAACAATATTACTGGAAGCTGTTCTATTAACTTTCTGAATTTTTCTTTGACATTTTGATTAAATATTGTATAGCGTCACTGTTGTCCCAAAGAGTTAGATAACATCCCAAGTAGCAAAGAAATATTTTTTAAATGTTTTTAAAAACAAAATAAATTCTTTATTCTCGACTATCTGGCAAAAATATAATTATGTGCACTACGTTTCGGCTCTAGGTTTGAGCCCTTCTCAAGTGCGGTCTGAAATTTAGGAACATCGCAATGTATAAAACCATAAATAAATATAAAATAGTCAATAGAGAGCAATACCTAATCGTCAATTTGACTCGTCATATGTCAATCAAAGACGTCCTTGTGTTCATGGGAATCTTCCAGCATGGTCACAAAGCACAACTGCAGGAAAATTACTTATATAAAACCAATATGTGGAGAGAGAATGCGACGATCGATTCTTACGTGTCTTATATATCAGAAATATTATATATTATATTATATATCATTTTTATGCAATCAATTATAGTATTTCAATTATAGATAATTATACAACTTTTATACATTAAATTTTATAATAATATGATATATTGTGAGCGAGCGTGGCGTAGCAGACAGCGCACTGGTCTGCTAAACCAAAGATCTCAGGTTCGAATCCAGTCCTGGTAGAACCAAAATAAATAAAATTGTAACGCTTGTCTCTCCTCCTCGACGGAATGACAGCCCGTCAGGAGTATCTCTTGCCTCAAAACCCCCTCTACTTGCCGTTCGAATTCGGCATTAAAACTGTAGGTTCCATGTGCTTGTGTACAACCTGCGTGCGCACCACAAGCACATGACTTTGGGGGAGCCCCAGGTCCGACTAGGACTGTTGCGCCATTATGAATAAATGAATATTTCAGAAATCCATAATTATGCATATTCAGTTAGGACAGTTAGAGAATATCCGATGTGCCGTGTCATGCGAGTGGAAGTACTCAGGAGACTAAACGCTGACGACAAAGAGAGCAGAATCAAGGGGTCAGAAAGGTTACCCCGAGGAATACTAAAATACGATAAAATATAAACAATTAAACTGACGAGATGACGCCGTCATAAACAGCGTTTAGATTCTCTGTGTCTCTTTGAAGATTAATGGTGTTATTATGTTTCCTCTGCACCCCTTTACAAACCAACTCCTTCGGGATGTTAGTGAATAAAGCCGTGACATCAAGCGATATGAGGATTTCGTCGGTATCAATGTTAGCATTCACAATCTTCCTCACAAAGGACCAACTATCTTTAATGTGAGATCGCGATTTAGGAATTGATTTTTGTAAAATGTCATGTACATATACATATATATACAGGGTGTCTCAGACTACCCGTATCACCCGATTTATTCGTAAACGCAACATTTAAAAAAAAAATGTTTCAGACAAAAGTTGTATGGTTTCAAGGGGTACATAAGATGGTGTCATTGATTTGACCTTGGGTGGCATCGTTAAGGTCAGGTCAAGGACACCTTCAGTTTCTTAAATAGAACTTCCTATTTTTTATTGCATATTCTTATAGCTTATGTTGAGAGCTTTCCAAAACACTATAATTAAGTATTTTTTCATTAAGTACTTTTCGAGTTATAAGACTTGAAAGTTATAGTATTGTGACATAATATTTTGTTAAGTATTTATAATTCAAATTCCTTACTTTTTATTTTTGGAAACAATACGAATCAATTAATGTAAAGAAAACACAATTTTCTTAAAGAAAAACTTGTTATAGACTTGAAAGTTATAGTATTGTGACATAATATTTTGTTAAGTATTTATAATTTAAATTCCTTACTTTTTATTTTTGGAAACAGTAGTATTGTGACATAATATTTTGTTAAGTATTTATAATTTAAATTCCTTACTTTTTATTTTTGGAAACAATACGAATCAATTAATGTAAAGAAAACACAATTTTCTTAAAGAAAAACTTGTTGTGTAAGAGCATAACGTGGCACAGTAGATAGCGCACTAATCTACAAAGCTGAAGAAATATGAAACGCAAGCGCAGATATTAGAGTTCGCATTTTAAGAACGTCAGGTGCGCGTTCATCCGCGCAGCACTCGACAGCGGGAATCAAAGGAGACGAAAGGCAGCACACTGTGGCCCGACAGAACTACAGAATGCAGTAACTATTAGAACCATTATAAGATATGGAAAATATGAATAACTTACGTCTTACTGCGTGCTACGCGAACCGCGTTCAAACGTCTCTGATGGAATTCATAGCTGCTCCCCGTCTGAAGAGCGATGTGTGCTCGTTGGCATCGCCAAATCAAGGGGCCACAGTTATTGTAATTGTGCTCTCGTTTAACGTAAAATTTCTAGATAAACTTGGTAGCTCCTTGATATTTATGCTACGACATAGTCACGCAGTTATATTCTATTTCACGAGAAAACATTAGTCGGATTGGACGAAAACTCGTCCGGTCCGCGCAGGTCACGCCCAGAAAGCCCCCCCTTTCACACCGCCGTACTGCTTGTAATATATGTATATATAGCTTACCAGTGCCAGCCCGAGCGAGTGATCATAAGCCCCTTCCCAAAACATCACCAGAAATTAAATATTAAAATGTCGTCTTTTTTCAAGAAAAACAGACAAGGCCAGGTTAATAATAATAAATAAAAATTATTAATTTGCTTGTAGTATATTAAAGACTGTAGTTTTAAAGTTTAAAGTGTCTTTTTGAGGTTATTTTTATTGATCTGATTGACTGATTGACTAATTTAACATTTTTTCTTAACCGACATTTGCTCCTATGAAGTGTAAGAATAATGCGGGGTCTACAATGCGAATCTCAAAGTCGCAGGAATGATCGTGAGAAAGAAAATGACCAATTAGACCAATCACAGTAAAAGCATTCGATTGTGTTTGATCAATTTTTTTCTTACGACCGTTCCTGCGACTCTGAGACTTGCATTGTAGACCCCGCATTATACATATGTAGGTATATCAAGTAAATATTTATTCATGACTATTCAAGCTGCGATAATGGTCTAGTTTACACTAATTATTTGATACGCATATGTTAAATAGTAAATAACTAGTTTACTAGTACATTAGTTTAATCATTACCTGATCAGCTTAAATACACTATTTGATACGCGTATCAAACAATCGATGTAGACTAGCACAATAGCCCCGGGACCGAGCGTGTCATATTTACGTATACGGCACTGAGAACCTCTCCCCACTTTGTCGCTCTCCCCACGCGTCTATGCGCGGAAGACTAATGTTCTCTCGTGGAATAGAATTCCACAGTAATAGTCGACCTTTCTGTGTACTTGGGATTGCTTTTACATACAATTAAAATTTAATTGTATATGCATGAGATATCAAAGTTTAGCGGATGCTGTTTATATTTGTAAATGCGTAAATGCGTGACAACATATTATGCAAAGTAGATATGAAAATGTGACTAAATCAATGCACATTTGTCCATTATGTATAAAGTATATATATATATATATATATATATATATATGTGTGTCTAAATAAGTTTAGATTTTTTATTATTACACTATACACTACTATACAGGATGTCTCATGACTCAAGATCTATGCATTAAAGGTGTCATTTAGCGTTTAAATTGTTTAATAAACATATGTCCGTAAATGCTTTCTAACAAAGCTACAACCTTTGAAAGTTAATGTAAATATTTGAAAAAGGAAAGAAAAGACAAATTATTTAACTTGTTTATTTACAATCAAGTTAAATTAAATATCTTTTTTCCCAAATATTTACATCAACTTTCAATGGTTGTAGCTCTGTTAGGAAGCATTCACGGACATATGTTTATTAAACAATTTCAACGCTAAATGACTTCAATAACACGCTCTTAATGTATGGACATCGAGTCACCCTGTATACATATATATATATACATACATGTACCTACATATAATATAAAAAATAATTTTACTTAAAAAAAATCTGAACAAGGATATTCCAGTGTGTTAAGTCAGTACACAATGGCATGCGCAGAATGTAATGTAAAATAATTATAATATATTCATATTAAAATAAATGGATAAGTAATTAAGAACTCGATAATGAAATGAACAAATGAACAAGTAGCAAGTAAAAAGATTTGAGAGTGCAACACTTTCGATTCTGTTTTGAGTCGTCTTCAGCGATACACTAACAGTCAAAATCAAAGAATAATCAGCAATGAAACTTTCCACGAAAAAATTTAAGTAAAACTTGATTAATAATCATAGTTTGTGATATGATCGAAACAGAAATAACAGTCCAGACTCCAGACAAAGAGAAGCGAAGTCACACACTCACCAGTTCAGAGAACACGAGAATAAAAATCATATATAGTAATTTCGTATATTTGAATTAGTTTTGAAGTTTAGTTTATTCTATTTTGGCTACAACTCATGAGTTAATATATTCAACATTGGCGAAAAAAATCTAAATAAAATCAAAATTAGGACAAATACCTACAATGCGTGCGTGTATCCATGCAAAGTTTCGTAGAATAGATAGATTTATGCTTGCCAGCATATTCTAGCTTGTATATCTCTATTTAAATTGAAAATAATTGATGTAAAATATATAAAGGACATCCTCTTTCAATAAACTTAGAATGTTTCTAACTATTTTAGTTCGTAAACTTACGTGAAGATAATGTAAATAATAATTACATCTTGCATTAATGGATATTAAAATAACAATTGTTTTACTTTTTAATTTAATTATTTCACAACATATCTAAAACTCATAATAATACTCACAATTCTCACAAATATAAAATAATGACACAGTAATTTTATGGTATTCTCTTCCTGAATTCATTCTGTTACTACGTATTAGCAAACTGTTTTTCTCAGTAACTACCTACGATTGTGTGGTAAATATTTGCGTAACGGAAGCGTCAGCTATTCAAATATTTAAAATTTTAATCAGTTTCATCATTATTATGTAGAAGTGTAACAATGTATATGTACACACATACCACAGAAACTATATAAATTAGAAGATCGGAGATATGTGATTTAGTTGCGTTTTGACTTCACTCTTGAGTGTTTCAATTGCCACGGTGCTTCCACTTTCTATTGGTACGTATATGTAATTTTAAATTGCGTTTGATTTTTTTGCTTCCTCATAGAGGAAGCTTTGTTTTCGTAAATAATAAATAATTATAAATAAAAAAAAAACAAAAAATAAATAAAGACATTTTGTTGTAGAAATTGTCTGTTTAAAAAAAATTAAGATACTATGAATCGACCGAACTCGTATAACAGCGTCGATGCTGAAGAAGAAATCGTTATTACTGGTATCGCTGGCCGATTTCCCAAGAGCGACAATTTAAAAGAGTTTCAACAAAATCTTTTTAACAAGGTGGATCTTGGTTCGAGCGATCATGGACGCTGGAATAATTGTAATAAATTTTTCTATTAATATTGAGCTATATTTTCGAGTTTCAGTCGGATCGAATATCTCGGGAATTAGTATAAAGATATCAAAACACGGTTTGGAGAGAATATAGGGGAACATACTTTGATTTAAAAAAATTTGATCTTGGGTGGAGACGTCATGGTCAAATAAAAGTCAACTTAATTTTTTTTAATGGGCACATAATTTTTTAAAGATTTACGTTTGTAGTCCTTCTCATTACGAGCTCAACGTGCTATATATGATCCAAAGTCGTCGGAGGTCAAATGTCCAAATGCAGGCTCACAGTATTATTGTCTTTGTACATGTTATGAGACATTTTTTGCAGCTGCAGCTTGGCGAATCGACAATGTTGGATTCATTGCAAAATAAACTGGTAAGTATAGTGAGTGCTAATTCAAGTGAGAACACGATAATTCCGCTTGTCAAAAATCAAAATCGAACGGATCTTGTTGTTAGACTGCTATTTCTGTTCGTGTTTATGTTTATGGACATGGGCAATGTCATGATGACTTAGTTTGGCACGCGGAATCACCATGTTAACGCTTGTAGTACGAATTAGGACTCACTGTACTTACCAGTTTAAGTAAACTAAAAAAAATATCAGTTACATCTACGTCCGACAATTAACATTAAAATTTGAAGGAACGGGATCAATAACAAACAAAAACAAAACTGTATAAAAAATAGTAAATAAAGCAACTCAACTTATTATATATATATATTACATATATATATATATATATATATATATATATATAATGTCAGGTCATTTTGTAATAAATCCAACATTGTCGATTTGCCAAGCTGCAGCTGCAAAAGGTGTCTCATAACGTGTTATAAAGACAATAATACTGTAAGCCTTCATTTGGTCATTTGATCTTTAACGACTTCGGATTATAGAGCGTTTAAGCTCGTAATGAAAAGGGCTACAAACGTAAATGTTTAAAAAAAATCATGTATCTATTAAAAAAATAAAGTTGATCTTTATTTGACCATGACGCCTCCACTCAAGGTCAAATTCTTTTAAATCAAAGTATGTCTCCCTTGTTACCCTATATTCTCTCCAAATCGTGTTTTGATATCTTTATTAGTTCCCAAAATATTCCGACTGAAAGTTTTCAAATTGACACCCTGTATATGTATACCTATAAGGACAAAAATCTTTGTAATTTATGTTGAAAATTATAAATTATATTTCATTAATTCAAACATTTTTATGACCTCTTTCTTGTTACTTGTTAATATATTTATTTCTTATATAGCTTATGATATGCCTCATCGAATCGGTCAAGTCAACAATATAGAGAAATTTGATTCAGAATTTTTTAATATATCCGCTACGGAAGCTCATTTAATGGATCCTATGTCTAGAATGTTGCTCGAACATACTTACGAAGCAATTATCGATGCGGGTATAAATCCAAAAGAATTAAGGGGGAAAAGAACGAGTGTTTTTACAGCAATTTCTATGGCTGAGACTCGCCATAAAATTCTGAGTACGCCTTTCTTCATTAAACGTCCTGAGGTGTGATATATTTATTTATTACATACAATTATATAAAGCTCAAAACCTTTTCCTTTTTTTTTAGTCTAGATCCCTTCCCTAAATCCTCTTTATTCTTCGTAAACAATTTTTTTCCACTTTAAGTTGCATTTTCCTCTCTTAAATTTATGTATATATAGAGATATATATTTATTTTTTCCGCGCATCGCGCGGATGTACCCTCCGCTGACCCGCCATTTTTGGCTCACTTTCATTTTTTCAATTCTTTTTTCTAATTCTGTATCATGCTGCATTTTGGCAATCAAATCAGGTAGTACAACCTTTTATTTACTCTCATTTTGATAAAAATTTATACATTGTTTTTTATTTAAAAAAAAAAGTTTCAATTTTTCCACGTGTGTTTTCTAATTTTCGCAAATTTTGAGATATTGGGCCATTTTTTGTTTCTCATTGGATGAGGAAAATACCTAATGCATACCCTAGGGCCAGTCCCTAGGGTTATGCCGGGTTTGCACCGGCTAAAAACCTCCCCTGGCCCCCACCCTCGGTATGAGCCGCAGCTTCGTGACCTGCTTTCGCTAACTATCGAATCCGCAGTAAACTATATATATTGTTACACGCCGACGAGCGTTCGCCACACAATTACTCACTTTCACACTCGCGGCGCGTGTCACGACACTCTCGCACAAATAAGATGACTCGTTTAGAAAATCAGTAGCTCTTTATTACGACTCTCGGTATAAAAGAGGAGCTCGGGACGACACGTCCGAACGAGACGCGTCCCAGAGTAAATCTGAACATCAGGTATAACAGGAAAATCAATAGTTAATTGAACATCACGCAATCAATATTAGTAAACAAGCATCCGTCGCTAAGGACGGTTCGCGACACGACATTAAATAACGGGCGATTCGCATATACGCGCGACACGAGGACAGCACGGGCGTAACAATATATATAGATATATATGTATGTATATATTCTTTTTTTATTTTTAATAAATTTTGGCTTTTATACGTACCGGGTGTTTTATTTTAATTGCCCCAGGCAAATATCTCGAAAAATATGAAAGATACGGAAAAACGTTTCAGACAAAAGTTGTTTGGTTCGAAGGGGGACATAAGATAGTGTCATTGGTTTGACCGTGAGTGAACGTGCCGAGGTCATATAGAGTTTAACTTTGTTTTTTTAAATAAAACTCCCTATTTTTCATTGCATATTCTTGTAGCTTACCTAAAGAGCTTTTCAAAACCCTATATTTGAGTATTTTTTCATGAAGTACTTTTCGAGTTACAAGGCTTGCAAGTTACAATCCCGCCGGCATTAACATTACCCAAGATGTACCGGCCAATGAAAACAAGACCCAACATTGATCCGGCCAGTGAACGCAAGACCCAAGATTTGATCCGGCCAGTGAAGGCGTCTTGGGTCTTCCAAGATTGATCCGGTCAGTGAAGGCAAGACTCAACATTGATCCAGCCAGTGAAGGCAAGACCGACTGACTCACAAGTAGGGTCACATCGAAGTCACATTGTGTATTTTTGGTTTACAGCAAATGCTCAAATGTACATTGTGTTGGATACATATTGCAACCCAATAACTTTCAAGCCTTGTAACTCGAAAAGTACTTCATGAAAAAATACTCAAATATAGAGTTTTAAAAAGCTCTTTACAAGAATATGCAATGAAAAATAGGGAGTTCCATTTAAAAAAACAAAGTTGAACTCCATATAACCTCGGCACGTTCACTCAAGGTAAAACCAATGACATCATCTTATGTCCCCCTTAGAACCAAACAACTTTTGTCTGAAACGTTTTTCCGTATCTTTCATATTTTTTGAGATATTTGCCTGGGGCGATTAAAATGAAACACGCGGTATATATGATTAATAGAAATTTATTTAAGGGGGAATATACACCCAGAAACGAAAAAAAAAGGTAATTTTCGGGAATTTTTTTCAGGGGAACTATTGGAATTTTGCAAATTCACGGAGTACTGGAGTCATCTACGGAGTGCCGTAAAAAAAGACGGTACTCAGCGGCGCTTCGTCAAAAAGTTTTAGATGATTTATGACGAAGCCCCGCTGGGTACCATCTTTTTTTACGGCACTCCGTAGACGACTCCAGTACTCCGTGAATTTGCAACATTTTCTAATAAAAAAAATTTAAAACGTTCTTGAAAGTGTGTATTTTTAACTACAAAAAACCCCGACTTGACAATTCCAATAGTTCCCCTAAAAAAAATTCCCGAAAATTACCTTTTTTTTCGTTTCTAGGTGTATATTCCCCCTTAAAGAAATGATAACTATATGTGTAAAATTCTTGTTGCAAATATATGAAAAACTGTCTATATATTATTACTATGTAAAATATAGAAAAATTGTGTGTGTGTGTGTGTGTGTGTGTATACAATAGTTTTAACAGTTTTAAAAATATACATTTAACTTATTATTTATATATATATACATTATTTATATATATATATACATTATTTATATATTATACATTTTAATACTTCAAATATATTTAAAGACATGTATTGTGATTAGTTTGCTGGATTATCCATGATTGGATGCAACGTTTCTCTCATGGCAAATAGAATTTCTTACTGGCTCGGCGTTACTGGACAATCGCATAACATTGATACTGCATGTAGTTCAAGTAACGTTGCTATAGTGAAAGCTTACGAGCTCATTCGGTCCGGAGAGTGCGACGCGGCCATTATCGCTTCCGCCAATCTATGCCTCCATCCTCATGTACAATTTCAATTTTACCATCTAGGTATGTATTTATTATATAAATTATTATATTGTTTATATTGTACGTAAATTCAAAAGTTCTAAATGGTAGTAGCTTTATTTCTTCCTAACAAAATATTTCACAAAATTGCGTTACCTAAACTCAACTCAAGTGATATGTATTTCAAAAAAAGATATGAAATCTTTAAATTGCGCCAATTGCAAAGAGAATATATATATTGCTTTAAATAATAATTGTTGCGCAACTACTTTTAAAAAATAAAACTCAAGTGGTACGTATCTTTGTATTCCATTGAAGGGTCTTCTCATTCCAATCCAAGCTTTAATTCTTTTTAACAAAATTGTAATATTACAAAAAATCATTTTAATCACAAAAAATTAAAGAAATACAGACATTTTTAAAAATTACAATTTTTCGACGTTTTAGAACAATCTGAACACGTTCAGAAAAACAAAAAAAATTTTTTTTTACGAAAACAAAGTTTCCTTTATGAGGAAGCAATAACAGTACAAAATAAAAATATTTAATTAAAATAAAATAAATAAATTTTCTTGTAAAAAAACTTGGCGCCGCTAGACCTTAAAATTTAATCAAGTACTACAATTTTGATTGAATTTAATAAAGCACAAAATTTTTAATTGAATAAAAAAGCGATAACATATAATTTAGGGAAGTATGTAGCGGGAGTAAAAAAAAGCAGCGCCAAGTTTTTTTACAAGAAAAATTTATTTATTTTATTTTAATTAAATTTTTTTATTTTTTACTGTTATTTCTTTAATTCTTTGATTAAAATGATTCTTTGTAATATTATAATTTTGTTAAAAAGAATTAAAGCTTGAGTTGGAATGAGAAGACCCTTGAATGGGAATACAAAGATACGTACCACTTGAGTTTTATTTTTTAAAAGTAGTTGCGCAACAATTATTTTTCAAAGCAATGTATATATATACTCTCTTCGCAATTGACGCAATTTAAAAATTTTACATTTTTTTTTTAAATACATATATCTGTATATCACTTGGGTTGAGTTAGGTAACGCAATTTTGTGAATTATTATGTTAAAAAGAAATAAAAGCTACTACTACTTAGGATTTTTGGATTTACCACAAACATTGCGCATGTACTTGGCGCCTTTTTTTTACCTTTTTGAAAAAGGTAATTTTGTACTGATATCATACATTTTGTAGTGATAAGCAGAGATCGGCAAAAAATTTCCATTTCTTATTTGTTAATTATTCACAAATCAAGAGACATGGTAGTGTCTTACGCCAAGTACACGCGTACGAAGCAAGACCGCACCGTGACTCTTTTACGCGTACGCATGAGTTGCGAGTACCCGAGATTTTGAGATCTCAATAACCGCTCGACCGATTAGCAATAACAACAAATTAAATTTTTATTAAATTAGCAAATTAGTAATTAATCACAAAAATTATATAAAAATTAATATTAGGCAAAAGTGAATTACCCATTACTTAAAAGATTGGTAATTCGTCAGAGAAAAATTTCTATAGTTACGTAAAAATTAGTATTTAGATAAAAACAAAATAATTTTTTTTTGCAAATTGGTAATTAGTAGAAATAAATTCATTATTATTAAAATAATTAATAACTTGTCAAAAATATATATATGACTAATTTAAAAATAAATAATTAATAAAAAATAATTATTAATTTTTTAAATAATGAATAATTAGTCTCACGTGAATTATTTACTTTAAAAATTATTAATTGGTTTAATATAAATAATTTAATTATTGCAGTTAAACGTGGTTAACATGTATTTATTATAACTTATTATATTATATTATATTTATTGTAACTTATTATATTATAATTTCTTATATTGTGTGTATATTGTATATTGTATGTTGAGTCAAAAAATATTTTCATACACGGAAAGAACGGTTTTGCTAAAGTATCTAACAGCTAATTTTATTGCATCATCAAAATAATTATAGTAGGTCGCTGAAGTGTGATAATAATGCTATAAAAAATTTTGACATTTTAGCAATCTGTTTGAGTGCTCTACATAACTATTTTGATGGTCCAACAAAATTATTTTCAAATCTAAAATCTAGTTAAATTTTTAGATATTTCAGCAAAATCGTTCTTTCCGTGCACTAGGTAATCTAATATACTACGATAGTAATCATTCGCATTTACCTCGTGTTCGCAATTGTCCCACTCTCTTCTATTTCTGCATTTAGTAGTGCAAAACTCGAAGAATTTTGTTTATTAGGATCGATTTCTTTTAGGGGTTTTATCTTCTCATGGTTACTGTAAACCTTTTGACGAGGAAGGCACCGGATATATGCGTAGCGATACGGCCGCGGTAGTATATCTGCAAAAGGCAAAAAATGCAAGAAAAATATATGCGACCCTCGTACACGGTAAAATAAATTGCGATGGTTTTAAAGAAGAAGGTGTTACCTTTCCATCGGTCGAAAAACAAAAAATGTTATTAAATGAATTTTATAAGGAATGTGAGATCTCACCCAATGAGTTATCTTACATGGAGGCTCATGCAACTGGTACTGTTGCCGGTGATCCTGTTGAAGTTATGTCTATTGACCAGATTTTATGCGCTAAAAGAAGCACTCCTTTATTAGTGGGCTCGGTAAAATCGAATATTGGACATTCCGAACCTGCCAGTGGCCTTTGTCAAATCGCAAAGGTACATTTGTAATAAAATGATTTAACAATGACTTTGCTTAAAGTGTGATTATAGCAATTTATATTTTCTTATATTGTTATAATTATAATACATATATGTATGTGTATAATATTCATAAAATTATTAATATAATTATAATTATTGCTAATAAAAAGATGTGGTTTCTTAAAGGTATTATTAGCGATGGAAACTGGTATAATTATGCCTACTATACACTTAAAGCGTCCTCGAAAAGAGTTGACTGCTATTAACGAAGGAAGAATAAAGATCGTCACTGAACCAACAGAATGGGAGGGTGGTTATGTAGGTATCAATTCTTTTGGGTTTGGAGGAGCTAATAGCCACATATTATTAAAATCAAATCCTAAACAAAAAATCAACAATGGAGCTTCGAATGACGACTTACCTAGGCTTGTAGCTGTATCTGGTCGTACGGAGGAAGCAGTTAAAATCATTTTTGATTACGTAAGCAAATATTGTAACGGCTTACTTTATTTATTTCAGCAATGGCTTTTTATGACATTTACTTTTCTATTACCATATAAATATAATAAACATAAAATAAATTTAAATATAGTATATTTACGAAATATCTAAAAAAATAATTATTGTATTATGTATCATATATAATAAAGTACATTTTTTAAATTATTTTAAATCTGCACAAAAAAAGTCAATGTGTTTTGTTCAATATATTATTAGCAAAACATTTTTTGCAAAAATTAATAGTATTATCTTTTCTTTTACGTAAAATTATTCCAAGAAGGATAAGATAAATATTATTAATTTATTGTTACTAAATGCAGGTGCGGAATCGATCAGATGCAGAATTTATATCCTTATTACATGATATTCATAAAGATAATATAGAAGGTCACCTTTACAGAGGGTACATGATAACTAAGTCTAAAATATCTCATAATACAATTATTAAAATAGAACATACTCCATATACGAAAAGACCGATTTGTTTTATATTTTCTGGACTAGGATCTCAATGGTTTGGAATGAGTAAGTAAATATATTATTGTAAAATACTTTAAATATACAAATTTCAACAATTCTTAAAAATATACATATAGCACATAAGAATATCAATAATCTTTCATAATTATTCAGAAAACTGTTTAATCATAATCTTAACATATTCTTAATATGTTTTCAACCCCATAATACTGTATAGACATTTTATTTATTGCTCCCTATTTATTAGGAATTTAATTTATAAAATTTTAGAACTTTTAAGGAAAATTGAATTCTAACAAAATATTCTATCGGAATAAATATTACAATATGGCGAACAGCTAGATTCCTTTCTTGCATATCCTTCCCGACTACATTCAGTACTAAATGGCGTGTGTGTACGTGTTTGCGTGTGTAAATACGCAAATAATTTGATATACATATCTGTATATTAAAATTTAAAAACTTCTTTAAAATTTTAATAGGTCGCGCTCTAATGAAATTCCCAGTGTTTGCCAAGACAATCCAGAAATGTGATATTGTCCTAAGACCTTACGGAATATTACTTACAGATATTTTAACAAATGATAATAAAAATATTTTTGATAATATCATTAATTTATTATTGGGTCTCATTGGACTACAAGTAAGAAAAAAATTTTCTTATTAACCTTATAAATGTATTTTATATGTATACATATACCATATATCAAAAACACTTAAATATTTACTTTATAATTTTAATCTTTATTTAAACCAAATAGTAAAGTATATCTTTTATATGTATTACAGATTGGATTGGTCGATCTTTTAACATCTATTGGTATTGTCTCTGATTTTATAATCGGTCATTCCATTGGTGAACTAATTTGTGGATATGCCGATGGATGTTTAACGGCCGAAGAAACGATTCTAGTGGCATATTTCATCGGTTTAGCACTTCATGAGTCGAAAATAATTAATGGTTCTATGGCTGAAATTAATCTCGATTGTAAAACCTTAAAAGTCATATGTCCTTCGGATATTGATATAGCTTGTTACAATAGTTCTTCTAATTTTATTGTGAGCGGACCAACAAATTCTATAAAAGCATTTCTCACCAAACTGCAGGTATACTAATGCTTATAAACAACATAATATTATCTGCTTAGTTTCTTTAAATCGTTTTATTAAAGCAATAAAATTGTAAGCATTGTAATACTTATAATTTTATTAGACTAACCAAATGACTATTATTATTTACAATTTTCTTCAATACTTTTAGGCTGATAATATTTCTGTGAAAAGTATTCCTTGTGGTAATATACCTTTTCATAGTCGTTACATCAAACCTGTTGTAGCTAAGTCCGAAGAATACTTGAACCGAACATTACCACAAAAAAAGTTTCACAGCTCAAAGTGGCTGACAACATCCTCTCACGAGTACTCCAATACTATACCTTTATGTTCAAAATATTATACAAATCACTTGTTGTCTCCGGTGTTATTCGCAAAGACGATACGTTCAGTTCCAAAAGATACAGTGACGATTGAAATATCTCCTCAGAATATTCTTCAACACATTTTAAACAATTATTTATACTCTACAGTAACAAACGTAGCGCTATATGAAAGAACCGAGGATCATAATAATGAGATATTTTTAGAATCAATCGGAAAACTTTATAACGCAGGATTGCAGCCACAGATTGCAAATCTCTATCCGACAGTGGAATTTCCTGTAAGCCGCGGTACCCCAATGATTTCTCCTCTCATAAGGTATGCATATTTTTCGTTTAAGCACAAATGGATAAATTATCGAAAAACAAACACTTTCATAAATTTTGAAATATTTAGGTGAAATATGTAGTCAGAAGAGAACGTGTTCAATATAATAGCGAATTAGAACTTTGAACTCTTTTTCGAACTTGGTTAGTTTTATCATCTAATTTCAAAATCACATCTCTGTATTTTGAAGACATTCTATCACCTTACTTATCTCAAAGATAAATGTATTCTTATACATATGTTAATCCTTTTATGCCTATTACAAAAGAAGCAGATAACTGTGATATTTTAGAATCTGTGCTTCAATTTTGCATCAAATCTTGAATTAAGTAATTTTCACAATTAATTCGTTTACACGAAGATTATATAATAATTTCTAATGACGTTTTCAGATGGGATCATTCAGAGAACTTCCTTGTAGTGCAATTTTGTCCAAAAAAAATAATTGACAAAAGGGAAACAGTTGTCAGTATTATTACAACTGCTGAAGAATTTGCGTATTTTACGGGCCATGTCGTTAATGAAAAAAATTTATTTCCTGCTATGGGATATCTTTTTTATATCTGGGAAATGATCGCATTATTAAAAAACCAAGAATATATCAATACATCAGTTGTATTTGAAGACGTTAATTTTATTCGTGCTACAGTGCTATCACAACAAAATGAGATCGAATTAACTCTCTCGATCCAAGAAGGTAATATTATTACGTAAACAATTAATTTTCTCTAGCGTGAGTTTTTTATTTTTTAATTAGATTTTAAAGCTTATATGCCGCTTTTATGGCGCAATATATACCATAATTAAAATGTAAAAAATATATACAAAGAAAATATATGAGAATAACTAATCTTAATACGGAATTTTCTTTCTTTTCACAAGTCAACTGCTTTTGTAAAGTCCAGCTCCATATTGACATATTTATATTAATTTTGATTTCTTATAAAATTATATTACGTTTAATAAATTTACACCTATATCTAGGTAGCAATAGGTTTGAAATAATCGAAGGAGATAATGCTATTGTTACTGGAACAGTACGAATTCCAACCAATATTGAAAATGAAAAAATATCAGCTAATCTTGCTGAATGTATCGATGATGACGAAGAAATGAATGCAAAAGACATCTATAAGGAATTAAGACTTCGCGGTTATCAATATGCCGGCGCATTTCGTGGATTACAAAGTGCATCGGTTTCGGGATCAAACGGTCATATCGCATGGACATCTAATTGGGTGGCATTTATGGACAGTATGTTACAGATGATGATATTAGGACAGAATTCAAGAAGCCTTTATGTTCCGACAAGAATTCGCAAACTGACTATCGATCCAAAATATCACACACAGATAATTGATTATCCAATTGAAGATAGACGTAAGTAAAATAACTGATACAATGCGGTCAATTGCCTGACAAATAAATTTCATTCGCTACGTTGCAGAATTCTCTGTTCGTCGTTACAAGTCTTCAGACGCTATAATATCTGGAGGAATAGAAATTTGTGGCACTGTTGCTACACCTATATCTCGCCAAAAAAAAGTAGTTAATACCGTTCTTGAAGAATACAAATTTGTTGCTCATCGTGATTTAGGTACTATGTCGTTGCAAGATGCAGTAAGAATGTCGGTGCACATTGCACTCGAATGTTACAATGTGACAAATGTTAAAATTATCGAACTTGTCGATGACAGTGACAATGTGACACCAGAAGATTTAAATTCTCCAGTTATTAGTGAAATCTTAAATGATTTACCGCAGATTCGACACCACACTAAACTCGTGAAGACTCACGAAAAATTCCCAAATATCTCTTTGCCCAACGATGTTTCTACCACGGAGATTACTAAGTTATCGAAAAACGAGAACTGTTTGATGATCATTGGTTTCGATATTTTGACAAAAAATAGCAAGAAATTATATGAACAGTTATTGCCTTTATTAATGCCGCAAGGTTTTATACTAACTCTGGAAAAATCTGGTGCGGTTTGCGATTATTCATGTCTGAAAACATATGAGTTGGATGTCATACTGGAGAAACAAATAAATGAAAAGACGCTTTTACTACTAAGAAAAATGCAAAGTATTGCGAAAAACCAGAGGATTGTACATGTGAACAATTATGAGTTTACGTGGGTAGATGAACTAAAGTCAATCATGAGTGTGCAAAACGAGACTGGTGTAGATACGGAGATAATACTCGTCTCGGAAGGAGACTTCGAATGCGGACTACTCGGTTTTATTAATTGTTTGCGAAAAGAACCAGGAGGCGAAATAATTAGAAGCGTATTTATTCAAGATGACAAAGCGCCTACATTTTCTTTGCAAGAACCATTGTACACGAAACAGCTACAGTTGGACCTACCCATCAACGTTATACGTTCCGGTAATGTTTGGGGATCATACAGGCATTTACCATTACCATCGTTGGAATCAAAACTTGTTCAGAGCGCTCACGTTACGCAGATGGTATGTTAAGGTGTTCTATTACATTTTATTATGAATAATAATAATTAATGTTTACTTACAACAGGTACAAGGAGATCTGAGTACTCTCTGCTGGGCACAGAACAGAATGTCTCGCATTAATATTGAAAACCTCGTTGATGTAATTTATACGTCTGTTAATTTTAAAGATATCGTAGTAGCTACTGGCAGGATCAACGCTGAAACTATCGCACCAGTATTCGAACGCGGTAACGATTGTTTTATCGGCATGGAATTCGTTGGCTTTAACACGCATAAGCAAAGAATTATGGGATTATGTACACACGGGTAAGATATAGAGTATTAATACATATAGGTATACGATAGAAAGAACTCTTTGCAATTGACAGGATTAATTTCTATTTTATATGAGTACCGTTAATTAGTATTAATAATGTTTTAATTTAAATAACATTAATTTAAATTTTATATTAAATTAAAAATATGCGAGATATACGTAATTTTAAAGTAACGTTTAGATAAATAAATACATTTTCAAAATTTTTATGCATAGAGGAATGACGAACATTCGTGTGGCCGACAAATATCTCAGTTGGATTATACCTGACAAGTGGACAATGGAAGACGCAGCAACGGTTCCGTGTGTGTACAGCACGTGTTACTATGCTTTATACTTGAAGGGTAAAATGAAAAAGGGAGACAAAATCTTAATCCATTCTGGTACTGGAGGCATTGGTCAAGCTGCGATCCATCTTGCGCTACACGAAGGTTGCGAAGTGTTCACGACAGTTGGAACTGTCGAGAAACGACAGTTTATAAGAGAAACGTTTCCCTCCATTCCCGAAGATAATATCGGAAACTCTCGAGATACAAGCTTTGAACAAATGATTATGCAGCGTACAAAAGGTCGTGGGGTGGATATCATATTGAATTCCTTAGCCGAAGAGAAATTACAAGCATCTGTTCGCTGTTTGGCAAATGGTGGCCGTTTTCTAGAAATTGGAAAATTTGATATGATTTCCAATAATTCCTTGGATATATCTATCTTTTCTAAAGATATCAGCTTTCATGGCATTTTATTAGAGGAATTCTATTCAAACGCAGAACAAAAGTTTAAGTTGTGGAAAATAATAACACAAGCTTTAAAAGACGGTGCTATTAAACCACTATGCAGAAGAGTCTTCGAAAGGAATGAAATAGAAGCTGCCTTTAGATATATGGCCGCTGGAAAACATATTGGCAAGGTACAATTATTTCTTAATATACACAGAAATATGTAATTATGATACAGAATATTTTATCATATCAAATTAGAAACAATTCTTTGTTCTAATTAATGCTATAAAGGTACCCTTACGAAAAAACACCCAAGATTTTGGTGTTTACACCCAACTTTGGGTGTTTATACTCCATTTTCGGTGTCAACGCCTAAATTTTCAGTGTTAACACCGACATTTGAATGTCGACACCCAAAGTTTCGGTGTCGACACTCAACTTTGGTATTGACACCCAAATTTTGGTGTCGTCACCCAAAGTTTCGGTGTCGACACTCAACTTTTGGTGTCGACACCCAAATTTTGGTGTTGACACCCAAAGTTGAGTGTCAACACCTAACTTTTGGTGTCGACAATCGGGTTTCAGTGTTGACACCCAATTATAAAACAAAAGAAAAAAATTATAAAATGCAAGGTTAAAACTTTAACTTATTATGAGGCCACAATATACATATATCTAACTTTGAATTATATATATATATATATACCCAAGTACCAGATGTTTTTTAAATGTTTTTTTTAATATTTATTTTTTATTAATTATACATTGTACAATTCATTGTAAAAAATTTTTTTTTTAATATTTATTGAATATTTATTTTACATTAATTATTTGTTTGAACTAATGATTTAGACGCTCGACAGCACACGGATGTGCCTTTGCTTTGGTGTGCGTTGGTAGCATGTGGAGGGGATGCGCTGCTAGCGCATGCGCAGGGGCCATATTCTGTTCGTCGTCAGTGCCGTTAACGGCGTCGGCCTGGTCGGCCATGTTGGCGCAGCTTCTATACGATACGAGAAACCTGCGCAACGACGCTTAATCGAACCGACAGTTATCGGTAGGTAAGAATGGAATACAGGCCCAGCGCATCTCCCGATCTCCTCCACATGCTGCCAACACACACCACAAAGCGAAGCCATATCCGGTGTCGCACATATGTATGTATCTGGTATGTTTATAGTCAAAGTCGGTAAATGGACGCGGCGTCAGAGTTGCATGATCGCCATTTTTACTCAGTGACGAGTATGTATAGTTTATCTATATTTATGTATAATTCTAAGTTATATGTATAATGTAACCTCATAATAAGTCAAAGTTTTAACCTTGCATTTTATAATATATATATCGTTTTTTATGAAATATATACTTTTACGAAAAAAACACCCTAAATAACACCTAAAAAAACACCAAAAAATAATAGCGTAATTTCGGATACCCAAATGGCGTTTACACCATTTGAGCGTCAACGCCAAGAAAAACACCCAAAAAAACACCAAAAGAACACCAAAAAATAATATTGAGTAATTTTGAATCCCCAAATGGCGTTTACACCATTTGAGCGTTAACGCCAAGAAAAACACCAAAAATTTCGGTGTCATTTTTGGTGTTTTTCTTGGCGTTAACGCTCAAATGGTGTAAACGCCATTTGGGGATCCGAAATTACACTATTATTTTTTGGTGTTTTTTTGGGTGTTATTTAGGGTGTTTTTCGTAAGGGTAGTAACAAATTAAAGTAATTTAAATCGACCGTAACTGGCAATATATAACGTCTTTACCGATATGAACATTGAAAAACTGTGAGCCAACTTAGTTTGTCGAATTCACACAGCACATTTTCAGATCATCATCGAGACATTATTAATTTCGACTATAGGTTTTGGTCAGTTGATGTAACAAATGTAGGTTTATAAATTATATTTGACCAAGAAACTTATTGTATTTATATTGATAAATAACGTTAATTATTAATTAATTAAAATTAATAATAAAATTAATGATAAAATGTTATAGCATACGATTTCTCAAAAGTCCCCATATTAGTCCCCAATCGTGCTTGGATAGTGGCGCGACCTCGCACTTGAGTAACTCAGCTCGTGAATTCGTCGTGATCGAAGATGCCAACAACATCGAACTGAGCTTAGCAAACAACAGCTCGACCGACATACTCGCGAAGGATGAAGTTTTGTTTAGCGCGGACGTTTTCAGTAAAATTAAAAACTTTCGTTTAAAGAACGCTTTACATGTTCCGGACTTGCGTACGAACCTATTGTCTGTTGGAAAAATTACTGAGAAAGGTTTTAGGGTAATTTTCGACAAAGATAAAGCCACGGTCAACGATAGCGAAGGCGTCGTCAGATAGATCGCTGATCGTATTGACGGGTTGCATTCTGTACGCGAAACATCGAGTCATCAAAACGGTAGTACTCGCAAAGCAGCATGTAATTCCACAGAAGTTAAGTCCTTAGAAACATGGCATCGACGTCTGGGACACTTAAACGAGAGATATCTTCTAAAGCGGTCAAAAATCAAACAGTTTGCGGCATCGAGCTCAAGACACCGAAGGAGAAACTAAACTGCGATATCTGCGTGAGAGGCAAAATGACGAGAACCCCTTTCGTCAAGAAAACTGAGCAGAATACACAGCTACTGGAAATTGTTAATTCCGACGTGTGTGGCCCCATGCGCGTCGAATCTCACGGAGCTAAATATTTCGTCGCTTTCATTGACGACTGCTCTAAGTGGTGCGAGGTACGTTTTCTGAAAACTAAAGGCGAAGTGCTCAACGCATTTAAGGAGTACAAGGCCTTGGTTGAAAACTTGAGAGATAAGAAAATCAAATACCTCCAATCGGACAACGGAGGGGAATACAAAAATCTCGAATTTGATGCCTTCATTGCCGAGCACGGGATTGCGAGAAGATTTTTGATACCGTATCATCCAGAACAGAACGGCACCGCTGAGCGAAAGAACAGGACCCTACTGGATACTGCGAGGTGCCTTCTGTTGCAATCGGGGCTGCCAGCATCTTTTACGAAGTGTGGACAGGGAAGAAGCCTAACGTATCACATTTTCGAGAATTCGGATGTAAGACATTCTGCTTAGATACGGAACCAGTCAAAGGAAAGTTCGACCCTCGCGGTAAACCGACAATTTTCCTAGAATACTCGGAATCTTCAAAAGGTTACAGGATGTAATTAACCGAAGAAAGAAAGATTGCACTATCGCGAGACGTGACTTTCATGGACTCCCCCATATGTACCTCCTCGACAACTCTTGAAGATTTCATCCCAGAAGATCTACATCGAAACGAAGAAACAACAAAGTCTCCCTCTGAGAACCGAATCGTGGAGGTCGAGTTAACTCCGCTAGATACTGAAGAACAGGAGCATGAACGCGACAGTCGAGTGCGAACAAGATCCCGACGGAAATATACATCGAGATCAACCGAGGAGAGGACCTGGTAGACCTCGGATAATTCGCACGGGACAAAGAGGGCGGCCTCGACTCCAATATCAGCCAATCCGAGAAGAGATAGTAAACGAAGAGCCGTTGTTCGCAGGCCTGACTGAAATACCGCTCAAGCAGGTTATGTCCAGTGAAGATGCAGAAGATTGGCGTCACGCCATAAGTTCAGAAGTGAAATTCATTCTCAATCACGACACATGGCAGTTGATAGATCGTCCGAAGGACAAAAAAGTTATCGGAAGTCGTTTTGTACTCCGGAACAAATACAACTCCGATGGAACTCTGGAGAGAAGAAAGGCTCGCTTGGTGGCGAAAGGCTTCGCACAGCGTCCTGGATTTCATTACAACGAGATCTTTGCTCGGATGGCCCGTGGCGCGGATGAGTTCACTTCGCCTATTGGTGGCACTAGCGGCTCAGGAAAACATGTGTATTCGACACTTGGACATAACCACAGCCTATCTCAACGGAGACATCGAAGAAGAACTGTTTATGGAGCCTCCACAATTTTTGGAAGAAGCCTTAGAATCCATCGTGGAAGACCCGTCTTGCGAAGAGGCCTTGAAGAAGAAAGCTGATATCATGCTGAGAGAACTGTGAGCCGGCCTGAATAAAGTAATAAAGTATGCCTATTGAAAAAGGTGGACTTGTACGGACTTCATCAGGCCGGAAGAAACTGGTATAAAAAACTCGACAAGTCTTTACAGAAAATTGGGGCGGAACCAACAAATGCCGATCCTTGTGTATACCGCATAAAAGAGAAAGAAGGATTTTCGTACATCCTTATTTATGTTGACGACATCGTGATCGTATCGAGGAACAAGAAGAAGTCTGAAAAGATTAAATCAAAACTAGCTCGTGACTTTGATGTAAAAAACTCGGGCGATGTCAAGTATTGTCTGGGAATAGAGTTCTCACGAAGAGAAGACAAGATATTCATGAATCAATGAGAATACATCAAGGACGTGTTGAAGAGATTTGGAATGGAAGATTTTAAGACGGTTAGCACGCCAATGGATGTAAATTCGAGACTAAACAGACCAAACCACGAAGTAGATGACGAAGTGCGAAAGTTACCGTATCGAGAGCTAGTGGGCTCGTTAATGTATCTGGCCGTATCTACGAGGCCCGATCCCTTACAGAAATTTAATACTGTAAGTGATTATTTGGCTAGTGATTAATTACTTATTTTGAGTATTAAAAGTACTGTTATTGACATCGGAATCGTTTTTGAACGGAGTTCAGCCCTTCTAACGGGATTCGTCGATTTTAATATTCAAAATAAGTAATTAATTACTAGCCAAATAATCACTTACAGAATTAAATTTCTATAAGGGATATCGCACACGTCGTGAGCTATCTCAGTCAATTTAACGAAGACTTTGACAAGGAACATTGGGCGGCTGGGAAGCGTGTCCTAAAGTATCTGAAAGGTACTATTGACATCGGAATCGTTTTTGAACGGAGTTCAGCCCTTCTAACGGGATTCGTCGATTCTGACTGGGGGAACTGCCCCATGGACAGACGTTCATACACCGGATACGCGTTTCTCCTCAGTGGCGGGCCAATCTTATGGGACTCCAAGAAGCAGAAGACGGTGGCCTTATCGTCAACGGAAGCCGAATACATGGCGTTGGCCAAAGCTACTAAGGAAACAATTTATTTAAACAAGTTTCTTTTTGAATTAGGTTTCAGAGACTTGGCCGATGGAGCATTGTTTAACGACAACATCGGAGCCAAGAGACTTGCCGAAAACGCTACCTATCACGCGCGTAGCAAACATATAGACATTCGGCACCATTTCATCCGGGAAGCCTTGAAGAATCGAAGGATCAGCGTCCATCACCTAC
Organism: Temnothorax longispinosus; assembly: GCF_030848805.1. Classification (NCBI taxonomy): domain Eukaryota; kingdom Metazoa; phylum Arthropoda; class Insecta; order Hymenoptera; family Formicidae; genus Temnothorax; species Temnothorax longispinosus. The sequence goes on along the minus strand of NC_092366.1, from coordinate 7,895,051 downwards.
CTACGAAAGACATGCTGGCGGACATGATGACCAAAGCCCTACCTAAAAGAAAGCATTTAGAATGTCTAAAACTATGCGGTCTGAAGAAGTTATATTTTGATTCCCCATAGGACTTTCTGTAGATCGAGGGGGGGTGTTATAGCATACGATTTCTCAGTCCCCATATTAGTACGACCAATCGCTGTCCTCCCTAGCACGGCATCGCGACATCTCTCTCTCTCTCTCTCTCTCTCTCTCTCTCTCTCTCTCTCTCTCTCTCTCTCTCTCTCGCTCTGTTTTTACTGCCGCATGTCCGTTACGCTGTAAACATCGCTGAATTTGTGTACGCTAAAATATAAACTTTGTCACGGATATTATCGTCTCTGCACTCATCCATCCGATCCCATCCTAACATAAAATACGAAACAATATCAATAATAAAATAAAATATGAAATCTTTGTCATTTATAATTTATTACTTTATAGAAAAAACGATTGTTTCTTAATTGCTTATTCGCAGATAATTATCAGAGTTCACAAAGAGGAAGAGCCTTTGGATGCTCCACTACTCGCTCATCCACGATATTATTGTCTGGATTATAAATGCTACGTTATTTTGGGTGGACTAGGCGGTTTTGGTTTAGAGCTAGCAGATTGGTTGACTCTTCGAGGTGCAAAAAAACTGGTATTAACATCACGAACCGGGATGAGAACAGGTTATCAGCAATCAAGAGTAAAGCTATGGCGATCTTACGGTGTAGATGTACAGATTGTTACAGTCGATGATAATTTGAAACATGAAGATTGTGAATCCCTATTAAAATTTGCTGAAAAAAGAGCACCAGTGGATGCCATATTTAATCTTGCAGTTGTTTTAAAAGATTGTATATTTCAAAATCAATCACTTCAAACGTTCGAGGATTCATTCAAATCAAAAGCATGGATGACAAAAAAAATGGACGAATTGTCGAGGAAGATCTGTCTGCAACTTCGACATTTTGTCGTTTTTTCCTCCGTGTCGTGTGGAAGAGGAAACGCAGGCCAGACAAATTATGGGATGGCTAATTCCGTAATGGAGAGAATTTGTGAAAAAAGGATGGAAGAAGGATTACATGGTTTAGCGATACAATGGGGTGCTGTTGGTGATGTCGGACTCGTGGCAGATATGCAAGAAGAAAATAAGGAATTGGTTATTGGAGGTACATTGCAACAACGAATATCTTCCTGTTTGGATACATTAGAAATATTTCTACTACAAGACCGCCCTGTCGTAAGCAGTATGGTTGTTGCTGAAAAAGCAAAAATTGGCGGATCAATGAATATTTCAGAAACGGTTGCTCATATCATGGGTAAGCAATTTTATACAAAGCTAAGCAATAAAGAAATATAATACCATGTAAGAGAAGTGAAATCAAAATGTTATTTCAAGTACAGTTATTCGAATAAGGAGTATCTCAAAAAGTTTTTTTTTTTTTTTAATTAAATTTATAGAAATACTCTTATTGTTTTGAGAAACTATCTGTCACAATTGCAATAGACTTAACTTTTTAAATTTTAGGAAGTTCCTACGCGCTTTTCTCATTTAAATTTATTATATAACTTAGGTTTTAATCAAAATTTAAATTGCAATTAGTATTTAGAAAAAATAGGAGTTGTTTCTTCTTAAAATATAGTCAGCAATGAGGTGGGATATCTCGAGAAAGGAAAAAAAAATTGAAATTAAAAGGAAAAAAAAAGTAAAAAATGACGCTTGCCCTTTTACTCAAACATATTCAATATAAATATATAGACGGGTTAAATCACAAAATCCTCCATATTCTTTATTGTGCTATCAACTATTTGATAAAATATGTATTAGGCATTTTATAAGTCGAGATATTTGCACTTCATTTTTGGATTAAATCAGTATAACGGCTTTAATATACACCAGTGAGTACTAGTGCGTTTAACTAACTTTATTATAGGCCCGATTTGCGGCGCAGTTATGTTATAACATCGATATTATAACTTCGATGTAAATTGGACCATGTAAACGTAGACAATGATGAACACAGTAAACATTTTTTTAACAAGTTTAAAGTTTATAAAAATTGTTACATTTTTTAATAGTTATATTATTTCTACAATTATTTTAAAAATATACGATACAAGAAAACTCTTTTTAATAAAAAATTCTAATTTTATTATTCTTACATTATTACAAAAATGATTTAAGACAATTTTCCTTAGGAATTTGTTGCTTCAAGCTTTCTGAAAAAAAAAAGTAAAATTTTTCAATAAACTGATAACTTATTTAAGCTTCTACTGTCAAAGCGTTTTTATTAACAGAAACATAGTTGATTAAAAAAAAATACATTTTTATGTATAACCACTTATTTGTCAAAAATCCTTTTTTAATGACATATATCTATAGATCGTCACTGTGTTCGTTAGTTTCGCTCCTTCACGACGGCGAACTTGAACAAAATGTTTTACGCTCGTCGAGTAAGCTCACCGTCGTAGCACTAGCGCGCACTCCTCACTCGCGCAAGTACTCCGCGGAATTCGCGTAAGGAAAAGGAACACAGAGAAACTTGAGAAATGCGTTTATTCAAAGCTCGTAAAACAGAACGCGTGCGGATTCCAAAAATCCGCCAGACAGAAAATCAATAATCTCTTAAACAAACTCCCGTTGTCAAGGAGCGCGCTTCACAGCTTTCCGCGACTTCTCTACCCAGTGTCCAGCACGGGTGCAACAATATAAAAAATGTAACAATTTTATTTCAGGACATCAAATAAAGTAAAATTGATTTAATTATATATAATTTTTATTTTTATATCAAAATAGGACTGAGGAACATAAACGCAGTACCACCCAATGTGCCACTGGCCGAAATGGGTATGGATTCGATGATGGCAGTGGAAATTAACCAAACATTGGAAAGAGAATTTGATATTTCCTTGACAGCGCAAGACATTAGAACTAAATTTTGCTAAACTTAGACAAATGACAATTACAACCGAGCAAGGAAAAACACATAATACAAACAAAATTAATGAAGATTTTAACATGCTGTTTCGAAGAATGGAGAATTCAGATTTTGTTCCAGATATTCTTGTAGAACTTGCTACAAAAAAGGAGATTGGTAGGAGCAATGTTTTTCTCTTACCAGGAATCGAAGGATATGCAAGTGTATATAAGTCTATAGCATCAGAAATCAAATCTTCGGCAACGTGTTTGCAACATGGTCTACTTAATATTCCTGACGAAAGTCATTCAGTGATGAAGTCAGCCGCTTATTTGCTGCCTGTAAGAAGATTAACGTTACTTATAAGATATTTATTTTAATTATTCTTAAATAAATTTATACATATATATAAGTAATATCTAACAATTACAAGTTTTTTATATTATTATAGCTTACATATACATTTATATTTATTTTCTTAGCACTTATTAAAAAAAATGAAAGATCAAAAGGAATTTCTAATAGTGGGTTATTCGTTCGGATCCTTAATTGCCATCGAATTAGCAAGATTATTAGAAGCTAATGATTTCTCAGGACGACTAATACTAATAGATGGAGCTCCTGACCAAATGAAACTTTGGACTAATCAATATTTGGACAGTACTTCGCCAGAAGAGTTACAAAACATGATCTTACTTGGTTTATTAGAAATGTACACTACAATTAACAAGAAAACGGTTAGTAAATTATAAAAAACATATTTTAATGTTTTATTGTAAAAATTATATATGTAATTTTAATCTTATATAAATTTAAATAAAATGACAATATATGCATAAAATAACTTATTGGAACATGAATATTCCTTGTATTTAAATTTTAAAATAGTAAAACAAAATGTTTTGCATATTTGCATCTATATATATGTATATATATGTATTTTTTTATTTACAGCTTGCGTTAGAGTTGAATAAATGTAATACATGGGAAGAAAAATTAAAACTATTTCATGCTTACTTCCCGAACGAGGTAAATGTATTGACAACCAAAAATCAAAAACTTTTGTATTTCACAGTTTACAATCATATAGTCGCTATACAGAAGTATGATATTTCTTCGTTACCTCGCCTTAAATCACCTATAACATTGCTAAAACCTACATTTCCGATTGTCTCTGTTACTGAAGAGAATTATGGTCTACATAAGGTAAATAAATATCTAATTTAGATATTTTTCAAATAAGACGATAAATTTTTAGAAATAACAAGGTTTTATAACAAAAATATAATTTATTTTTAGGTTACCGAAGGTAGAGTGCAATTTCATTATGTAGAAGGTAATCATATCACAATGATGGACAACGACAAAATCATATCAGCTATTAACGAAGAATGGATAGAAGATCTAAATCGATAAATGTATATACTTTATTAGGATGTAGTAACATAATATCTGACACATGATATGTAAAACATATACGGGTGTCAGAAATAAAAGTATCCAGCCGAATGGCTGGGGTAGATTGGGTCAAATTGAAGAGAAAAGTCATTTATACCACCTTACAAAATTTGCAATAGTTAACGAGTTATTAATTGAAACGTCTGAGCGAATGAGAGCACAAGGAGCGTAGGCGGGTCTCGGCTGGCATGGTGCGTTATTGCGCGCGGTGAGCGGTGAGGGGCGAGCGGCGAGAGACGAGAGACGAGAGGCGAGCGGCGCGCGACGGATGACATACACTGCAGCGAAAAAGTATTAGAGTCACCACACGTATTGCACAGGCATTGCCATAGCGTCTTACGCCTTAGTATATTTTAACTTGAATTATGTGTAATAGAAACATTTAATTTTAGTAAATTTAATTATTTTGTATGTCAAAGTTTACGATTATTTAAAGCTTTACTTTAACTTTTGTTTATGTTAAAATAATTTTAAAAAGTCTTGATTTTTTTAAAAATAATTTTGTTAAAAGAACTCAAAATAATATTTAATTTCTACATGACATACATAAAATGTTAAGTTATCACGTTGACATAAATGTAACACACAAAAATGTTAAGAAAATAATAACATAGCTGTTGTATGTTTATTTTACATTGAAGTAATAATTAAATTTTGATAACACACAAGAAAATTTTAATGTATGGACCGATACACACGATTTTTTGCTGCGTACGTAACGCAAGATTCTCGTACGTAATTTCTGTACGTAAGGCGTAAGATACTATGGCAATATGCGCTGGCTCTTAGCCTCTTGCCTTTTCGATGGCAGGAAAATGATACGCTATCATTTCCACACCACCTTGCGGTATAATAGATAGCTTGGTACGTTTTTTTTATAGTGGTTTCCCCGGTAGGCCTAATCCACTCTCATTATTTAATGCAAAAATTGTTCGAAATGCCGTCCTCTCTCTCGTACGCAGAGTTTGGCCCTTCTTACAATATTGCGCGTTGCACGGTGCCCCATATCCGGCGTAATAGTATCGAAGGCCGCAACAATAGCTTCACGTATATACCTCGTTTTCTCCACCATTACGCTGGTGCTCGATTAGACTTTTTATATACATACAAAAAAGTCTAATACATTCAAATCTAGCGACCGTGCCGGCCAGGCGATTGGACCACTACGACCCATCCACCTATCCGGAAAACGCGCGTTTAATACTTCGTGCACTTGAAGACAAAAATAAGCGGAAACTCGCGTCGTGCTGAAAAATTAGTTGCGCCCGTACGCGAAGGGGCACATCCGCGAGAAGCACTGGCAATTTGTTTTCGACAAAATTAGTATAAATATCGCCAGTTAAACGCGGTGGGAGGAAATATGGACCAATCTGGAAATAATAAATGAAAAATGTTTCTTCACTTAAACAGCAAGAGAAAATTGCTTTCTTTCTACTTTTACTTACCTACCACTTGATTCCCGATCACTCCCGTCCATACGTTTATGGACGTTTATAGACAATATTGAAATCTGTCTTCACGGACGACGTGCGGGTTTTCATCCGACCAATATACAAAATTTCGGGAATTGAATACGCCGTTTGGTGTAAACGTCGCTTCGTCGGTCCACAGAATGATATCCGAGAAAGATAAATTCCGTCGTCATTGCGCGAGGAACCCTACGTGGCCTACGTATGTTTTTTTTCGACAGTTTTTATAATTATTGTAAACTCAAATTATCGTATTGTACACTCAATTATATGTATATATATATATAATATAAAAAGTTGATAATGACAATATCTTCACAAAAATATATCCATGGTTCTAGATCTCGCGGTAAAAGCTGTTGCACCCGCTATGGTAGTGGTACGGATGCAATTAATTCTCTCGTAAAGTGCAATGCACCTCGTACCGAGAGAGATGAAATTCGCATGCTGCACGACGCACGCTGGTCCTGAGATTTTCATAAAATGCGTCGAATATTTCTCTCTTCGTCTTGAACACGACAACGTACTGGTATACTTCTTGTATTATGCACAAGACACCCTGTCTCACGCAATTTTTGCACAACACAAAAAATAGTACGATGTGTTGGATGCACACACCCGGAAAATCGTTCCGCATATATCCAAGCCGCGGCACGCGTATTTTCACCTGCTAGCCCGTAGGCCACTATCATATCGGTATATTCCTCCGAAGTAAATCGCATTGTCGCTGTCTATTACTATGCGAAGGTTTATACGCGACCGTACAAGAAGTTATCGTGTAGGCGAATCTAGGCAGACACAATTGACTTTTGGCGACTGTAGGCAAAAGAAAAACATACGCGGGAATTTTTTAACAAAACTTGTAGCTCTTTGTAGTAGCTCCTTGTTGAGACAAACCTAACAATATGTTTTAATTTAGGATTTTCTTGATTTTTTCATGAGTCACACAATTTCTTTAATTTTGAAGTATTAGTGTTTCATGTCGGGAGGTACTCATGATATGAGATCTCTTTATATTTCGTTGAGCGAGAGATTGACCATAGTCTGTGCATAAGCAGGCAAAATGGGGAGATCGTGGCGCGCTACTAACAATAAGTGCTACGTAAATACGAAACTGGTTGAAGTTTGGAACGTTCTTGAAGCGACTTTTTTTAAATAATTTGTCCTATTGGCACAAAGGAACTTCTATATAAGTGTCACACACAAAATACACATAAGAGACTTATCCCATATATTCTGCGGAAAACACTCTTATACTCAAAAAACCTACTTCCAGATTATTTAAAACAAAACTTATTTTAATTCTATCTTTTTATTATATTATATGAGTATTATGTAAATTATGTGACTAAATTTTGAGGATGACACTTAGAAGTCTCTGTGAGAATAATAGAATAAATAGAACAAATTATTTTTAAAAAATTGGTCCAGAAAATGTTCCAAATTTTATCCACTTATTTAAAAATAAAAAAAGTATGCTTTATATGTGTCAATATTATTCATTAGAGAAAATAAATATTCCCCAAATTTTGTTTTTTCGCTCATAACTATATATTATTAAGAAAATATTTGATAGTATCCCACGACTCAATTAAGTGTCTGTCGACAAGTGAGTAATATAAAACCACGGAAATCAAGCGGTAGTGTCGCAACGCCAAGTACATAAAAAGAGAGTTAGCAGACGACGCTACTAAGTAGCTTATCCGGAATTTTCGGGCCGATCGATTTTCCGAATAAAATATCTCAAGAAAGAAAACTGCGATCAAAAGTCTGACGACAGTTTTCTAATATAACGTTGATACGAGCTTTCGATTGTGACCAGTTTGATTAAGATTGGTACAGTCAATACTGAGATCTCGAAATCTCACATGTCAAAAAGTGAATTTTTTCGGCGACATCTCAGCAAAAAGTTCAGATTTCAGTCACATGAACACATACAATGAACACATACGCAAAGACCAACTAGTTCGTCTTTCAAAATGCGTTCATACCGCTCTGATCAATGCAACTGCACTCACACGCTCACATTCCTTGACGCTGATTGGTTATCTCGCTTATATGCAGATCGAATCTCGAAATTATCGTAAGAGTGAAATTGATATTTAATGATGTTGGTTAGTTATCTCGCTTGTGAGTGTCAACGGCTTGTCAATGCGTGTCAAAAGGTTTTTGTTTCTCGTCTGACAGTGCGAGGTTACGGAAAGAGTTTCAAGAGAGAATTTTTCAAGAAAGAGAGAGAGAGAGAGAGAGAGAGAGAGAGAGAGAGAGAGAGAGAGAGAGAAAGAGAGAACGGAAGGGGATACAAAAAGAAATATATATTCCAAAAATATTTTAACATATATTATACTTATGTATACATGTATGCATTATGTAAATATGCATGTATGTATGTATTTGGTTTCGATTACAGATTAGATACTTTTTCCTTAATGTTAAGGAAGACAAATAAGAGAGAAAGAAGAAAGAGAAGGAAGAGGAAAGAAAGAGGAAAAAAGACCTCCAGAGCGAGCGAGAGAGAGAGAGAGAGAGAGAGAGAGAGAGAGAGAGAGAGAGAGCATTTATTTATTAACGCGCCCTGGGATTGTATCCCCTCAGGCAAAAGAGAGAGAGAGAGAGAGAGAGAGAGAGAGAGAGAGAGAGAGAGAGAGAGAGACAGAGACAGAGACAGAGAAGGAACAAAGAAAGAGAGGTACCTATTATGTATTTCAAAAATATTTTAATATATAGTATCATGTAATATGCGGACCATTGTTCGTGGGCAGGTAGAACGAGTAAAACTGGATCGAAAAGTTGTTTATTATTTTGTAAGTTTCTTAATAATTAATGAGAAATTACTTAACACAGATACGCGAATCAGGATGCGTCCGTACGATTTGACGAATAGGAGCAGCCCAACGTTCACGTTGTTACTCATGTGGAGAAATATTAACAAGAGCGCTTTATAAATAACAGCGACTACGCACAAATGTCGCTCATGTATAGTCGTTGTTATTCACTTCTTCCAATGCCTCGCCACGCACCTAACAAAACGTAAACGTATCTGTACTAATTAATTTCTTATTAATTATTACTAATAATAATTTGAATTTACAATAATCGATTCTTATTATTCTACGTATAAGGGGCTGCGCACAATAAAAGGAATAAGGAACAGGGAACGGGGAATAGGGAACAGTTCATTATTAATATATATTAATTATGAAATTCATTAACATATATATGTAATTTATTAACACAGAATAGACGAACAGAGGAATAGTGCTAAGGAACAGTAATGAAATTTCATTCTATATTTTATAATCCATGTAGGGGAGACCGGGGCCGTTGGCACAAGAGACAAGTTGGCAATGCGTTCCGTTTATGTATTTATAGCAAAAGAAATAATGGAAAAGTTATCACAAAATATCTCTTTTATGATATAGGTACTTTTCCCAAAGTTTTATTTAAATCAAAAAAGTATTACAATAGAAAAAGAAAAAACTCTAATTCAAGAGGTGGCAAGTAAATTTTCGAGCGTTTCAAAATATCGTATTAATGCTCTTCAGCTTGAGAAGTAAATCAAAGTATTATTAGTTAAAAGAAAAGTTTCTGTTACTATACGACGTCATTTTGAGGAACAACTAGAGATGTGCGAATTAAGGTTTTCTAATTCGAATCGAATCGAATCGAATTTGCAAAAAAAAATTCGAATCGAATCGAATCGAATTGACAAAAATATCGCCGAATCGAATCGAATCGAATCGAATCACCCATATTTCGAATTCGAATCGAATCAACGCGTAGAAATCCTGCAAGCCAGGAATGTGACATAAGCATTTGAAACATCGAATAAGTGAATCAAAATTAACGAAGTCTGAAGTCTCGTAACGACCAACTGTGCAATGTGCAACTTACTCCGTCTGCACCAAGAGTCCAGCAAGATAATCCACAAATCACGACATAGTATTGGTAGGTATAACTATAACTGACAGTACATATTCATTATATTCAAATACTTAATACAAAATGCAAAATGGAGTCTTCATGCGAGCCTATGTAAAATTCCGTTACAACAGCAGAATTGTAGAGAACTAATTGTGATATGTGATCCCTTAGCGTCAAATGAGAAATGTATTAGTGAAATGAAAAGCATTTATCCATTTATGCATATATTAAAATTAAAAATTATATTTTATTAAAAGTAACAAATACAGAAAGGCCAAAGCCTTTTAGGGGACCGTGTGTACTACAATATTAAGTCACTGTAACTTAGTAAGACATTTTCACAGCCACAGAATTGAGTCATAGGTTTTAAGTTTACATTCATAATATATTTAATATATAATATATATTCAGTTAAAGAGAAAAATAGCATAAAAAATCACAATGGCAGTAGCTTGAATTATTCGTCAAATCTACACATTACCTAATATTGGCTGATAATTTTCAAGGCTCCAACTCAAGAGACGTAAACACTTTGGTAACAGACTAAGAACTAAGACTGCTTAGAGCAGAACAGAGAATGTAAAATATGATAAAACTAACACTACAAACGTTGAATTGAAACATTATGATAATCTCACAGTTTTGTACTGTGTTTTGTACTCTTTGCTAACAAACTAAGATTGTTCATAGAAACATCAAAATAAAAGAAAAAATATATGTATATTGCACAAATGGCACTCAACTGAGGTTTAAATTCTAATGAATAGAATCAATTAAAGTAAAACAAAAGTAACATTTGACATTTATTACAATCAAAAAAATATTTGAGCATTATAAAGTTCTCCAAAAACAAGTAATTAGTAGGAATAGACTAGTGAGTACAGACACTACAGACTAACACAGGGACAGTCTTTCATTACAGGCTATTTTTTAAAGTAACTTTCAGGGATGTTATCATGACAGAAAACAGTTTCTCTCACATGCTGCGAGAGTAGGTTTGTTCTTTTCTGCATAACTATTGATGAATCTTTTGACCGCAAAGGCGCTCGATGCACGATAGAATTAAACGGGTTTTAAACCTTCTTACTTCTTACGCGGTTTTTTGATTCGAATTCGAATTGTAGTGATTCGACGTTATCGAATCTTTCGAATTCGAACTACATCGATTCGAATTCGAATCGAATCGAATATCGTCAGATTCGATTCGATTCGATTCGAATTCGAATAATTCGCACATCTCTAGGAACAACATAATTTATTGTAAGAAAACGACTGAAATCAAACGCATATAGGGATGGGGTATGTTGGTTCATATCAAGGCATGCTTAGCTTGACTTGTTGTTGCCGCGCGCGTGAGACCTGTGTGAGCATGTGATTTACTACCTACAATGCTATTAATATTTTTATATTGAAGAAAGCTACATCTAAAATAATTTACAATTGTTTTTCTGTAACACCATTTTGCTATTCGATTATTATAAAATAACTTTAAACGATACAGTCTTTATCAAGAAGTACATATATGTTACCCGTTTTGTGTTTCTATTACGTTTTCACTAATTTAACATGGACTTTTGTCGCATAGCCAACTTACCCTACTATCGGGGCAAGTTAGCTACAATGCAGCATGTTCACTTATTACAAAGAAACTATACAGTATATACAGGCGTTCCTGGCATGAAAATGTAGAGAAAGGTTCTCTCTATCATATTAGTAATGTTTAATCATGATAATTAGTTGTATGAAGACTCAAATGCCGAAATTGTGAAAATGGTGCCAACGAGCCCCGGTCTCCCCTACTAATACAATATCGCGTTGAAGTATGGTACTATATTTTTCAGAAATTAAATTGCCGTCAATGAAGAAAGGACTAATCACTCCATCACTAAAAAGTCCAGTCCATACAATTTTTCCGGATGTTGCAAATGAGATTCAACCATTTACTAAATGAGGATTTTCGTCCAAAATCTGTAATTATGACGATTGACATTACCATTCAGCTGAAATGTCGCTTAACATCTAAAAAACCTGTTTTTATCGCAAATTAAAGATTTTTGTCAATTCTTTGCATGATATTCTCACAAAATTCCACACGACGAGGTGGACACAAAGAGGTGTAAATCCGACCGTGCAACCTCCACACAGTACATTTGCTAATGCCGGCGGTACTGTAACTTTCAAGCTTCATAATTCGAAAAGTACTTACCAAAAAAACACTTTTATAGTGTTTTGAAAAGCTCTCGAAGTAAGCTACATGAATAGGGGAGACCGCGGGGCTAACTCGACACTATTTTTTCAAAGGCAATTTTTAATATTTAATGAAAATTTTTAGGCAAATTCAATGGTATATATTTAAAGAGTGTTCCTTCAGGTACAAAATTGACTCTGAAAGTTTTGCTGTACGTCGCTTTGTTTTGCCGCCAGGAAAGGAAAAGTGACGCAAAGACAAATTTTTGAATTGAAAAATGCCGGGGTAAACTCGACACCCCGCCGGGGCAAACTCAACACTTTGTCTGATTGACACAATTTGATCTGGAACTTATTTTTTACTGTCTGAAAATAAAAATACATTGTTTATTGAGTATTTAAAAAATACAAAAATTCGAAATAAAGTAGCTAGAACAATCATTTGAAATAATGAGAACAAAAATTGTTGAACTTTCAATTATCTTCATCTAAACTCGATCATGTTTGAAAAACATTTAATGCAAGTAAACTCGCGATCAGACGTGCGCATACATTTGTCATGAGCCATATGGCTGCATGACAAGCATCGTTTGTTACTGGGAGCCGGCGAAACGGCGTGGTGTTGACTTTGCCCCGGACGTCGTTTTTCACTTTTGTCACTTCAAAAACATGAAAAATTTGAAAATATCCAAAAACGATTATCAGATTCATATAAAGCATCAAATTTCCCATCAAAATCACTTACATATAGGTTTGCAAGAGTAAAGCTCGATGAAAGAGTAGAAATTTTTGAGAGATCAGAAAAATTACTTTTCACCATCAAAAACGCTTATGTCGCGCTCAAAATTACACCATAACTCAGAATGTCATCAAATCCCGTTGATAATACTGGCACATAAAGATGCATTTACAGTAGAAAAGGCAAGTTTCTACGATAGATTTAAATTAGTAAAAAGTCTAGTGTCAAGTTTGCCCCAATGTCGAGTTAGCCCCGGTCTCCCCTATGCAAGAAAAAAATTGGAATTTTTATTTAAAATTTCGAGGTAATCTTTACGTAATCTTGAAAACTCTATTCGAAGCTATATTCATATACTACCCACTACCCATACAGCACACACTTGTCCAAAAGCGAAACATAAGACGTCTAAAAGGCGTCTTGGGCTAGTGAACCAAAGCCATTTGTTATTTCTAAGAGTGCGTTTCACTTCGCGCTCGCAACACTCTTAGAATGATTTCATCCTTATTGTTTATCAAATGTTAAACAAAAAAGTAGAAACTTGCACATTGCTTCCTCATAGTTTTTTAGTGTGCAACTAGAAACTTGCACATTGCTTCCTCATAGTTTTTAAGTGTGCAAGTAGAAACTTGTTTAAGTGAGCAAGTAGAAACTTGCACATTGCTTCCTTATAGTTTTTAAGTGTGCAAGTAGAAACCTACACATTGGTTCCTCGATGAGGGAGCCTGTTTTTGTATGCATAATTATTAGTAGATATTTATTAATTTGGCTTCCTCATAGAGGAAGCAATGCAGGTTTATACTTGCACACTTAAAAACTATAAGGAAGCAATGTGCAAGTTTCTACTTGCTCACTTAAATAAGTTTCTACTTGCACACTTAAAAACTATGAGGAAGCAATGTGCAAGTTTCTACTGTTGTGAGCGCACAACGCACATCGCACTTAGCAACACCGAGGGCCGGATTACCTGGTAATCCGACCCTAGCGACAGACGTGAATTCTGTACCCGCCGAAAAGACCGACGATTGCATCGGACGATCGATCGTCCGATGCAATTCGACGCGACCGAAAACGCTGACCGCGTAGATCTAGCGCTAACTCGGGAGCCCCTGAGTTAGCAACAAGCGTGGACAAATACCGCCGATTCCGACGATCGGCGGGCAGTCGTCAGTCAAGAACGATACGGAGACGTGCGTCTATCGTACGAAAGTATTTTCTGTTACGCGAATATCGGGATTAGAAAAGAGGGAACTGCAATAAACTCACTTAGCACAAATATAACAAATGTACATACATAATAAATTATATATTAAGTATATACATATCACACATAATTAAGCAAAAATCTATAAAAAATATAAATATCCAATATCGATCGAGTATATAAGAATATAAAAAATAAAATAGCACATAAATTAATTCAAATTATATAAAATATATATTCACACAAAAAACGAATCAATCTACTTGCAACGTGAATCATCTGCACTAAAAAGTTGCAATAAAGATATAAAGCTAAATCATCATTATATTTCGATCATATAGGACCCGTTTTCCATAAATAACGCCATGGCGAGTTACCTACGCGAACATAAATACACGTGTATTACCGCCGCAAATATATCGCTCCGAAAATAACGATTTCGCGGAGAAGCGTTCGCGTAATGGCGGTCTTGTATCGTAAATCGTAGAGTGTAGAGTTTAGGACTCTTGTAAGTCGTAATAAGTCATAAGTGAATCGACCAATCAACGTAGAGTGTTGGTAAGATCAACTCAGGGTGCCGTCACATGCGGCGTAACTTGCGTAACGCGTCACCTCATAGAAGTTAGCCGGGCAACTTCAACTTATGACATTTTTTTTATGAATCGATTGTTAGTCGTTTGTTATTGATTGTTAGACTAATTAGAACGTTTGTTAGTTAATAGTTTCTACGTAATTACGAAAATAATTTTTAGTGTTAATTTAGCCGGTAAATATAGAATTCTTTACAATTTTCAGTTCAAATAAATTAAATTTAATACAGATATAATTTATAAATTTTGATATTAACTGTAATCCATTGCTTTATATTTTCTATATAATTACATTACAAATTATAATCCCTCGATCCGTATTCCTATGTCCTATACCTACCCGGACTTTTATCTCTATGTGTATTCTCTACCTATAACATATTTATATTCCTATATGTTTCTATTCCTACCTAACCATATTTCTATTTACCTAATTAACGCTAACTGACGCTATATAATTACCTAATATTCCTGCCTACTCGTATTTATTACTTTGTTTAATTTATTAATATTAATTAGCCGCGACCGCGATTACCCGAGATTAGGGAAATGTGTATAAAACTTTAAAAGGCGTTTTAAGAGATTTTTTTATTCGCAGTTAATTGTGATTACTGATTACTGAAGACGTTACCTTTTCATATCCAATTACACGTGCACATTTTTGCAAGAAATATTATATTACCTGTTATATATACATTATATTGGTGGTGTTGGGCACCAACCTACCTTGTGTTTACATGCAGGAAGGAGAAGTACTCCTTCTATATTACCAGCTGGTCATAGCCGGCAAATGAGCGTAATGAATGGTTTTACGCTCTTTCCCACGATGCGCAAAACACGACCGCGTCGCGAAGGGCCATAGCAGTTAAACTAATTAATTACGGAATAACTAACGTCCAAAATTTATTTATTGTCATATATATATATATATATATATACTATAATTTACATGCGTGATTACATCTTCGATTAAAAATAAAAAGAACATTAATCAGAGGCTCTTATAATCTCGAAAAAGACTTTTAATCAACCGCGTACATATAATTCGAATAAATTCGATACTTTTCGCGAATAATAGGAATTTTACTATAAAAGTTACGAGAACATTAATCAGAAACTCTAAATCTCGACAAGACTTTCAATGAACCGCGAGTAATCCGAATAAACTCAATTACTTTTCACAAATAGAACTTTACTTTAAATGCATGTAATACATACATGTAAACTTTAACAATGCGAAATAAATTAGAGAAAATTGATAAACGCGAATTGAGAAAATCTAAGGCCCATATTTTCGATTTCTTGTTTCGAATATCGGAGTTTCACCTCCAAAGGGTGAGAGGTAAAGAATTAATGACGTGAGATCCAAAGGGATGATAAATTTCCCGTACAAATATTCACATTAGTACAATATATTGTGTTAATATGAATATTTCATGCACTTGCGAGCAAACATAATTTAAATTTCGATAATTATATCTCGTTACTACATATTGTATGTCATACTTCCAAAATCATTTTATATAGTGTATTAAAAATAAATATTAATTCCTCAAAATCAAGTATTTAAATTAACGCAAAATTGATCAATTTTAAAATAATCGCTACAAAAAAATTTTCTGGTCCTGTGAACTTGGCACACCATACCTAAAAATCTCAAAGTTTTTTTAGAGTTCTGACTTTCTTTTGAATAGTTCTAGAGTTCTATATAAGCATTTTAAATAGTTCCGATAATTAAATAAAAAAAAATCGAATTTGAAAATATGGTGCGCTAAGTTCACGCAGCGCACCAAATCATGAAAATCAATTATTTCTTCGGAGTTCTAGTTTGTTTTACAATAGTTCTACAGTTCTATATCAAATATATCAATAGTTCTAGCAATTAGAAGCAAAAAATCGATTTCTGAAAATCCAGTGTCCAAACTGTAACACCTGTCTAAGAAAGATAACAGTTCTGACCGGATCGTATTTTTTCGACTTTTCCACATAATTTTGCAAAAAATTTTAATCACTTCCCAGTAATGCAATTATTTTAAAAATAAAAACCATATTTAACATATAAGAAATTTTCAAGAAAGCCGCATTTACGGGTTTTTAGGTGAGGCGCTGGCCGATTTTCGACAGTTCTGTAAATTTTATGATAATTATCTTGTAGATTTGAACGTATTCCAACATTTTCCGAAGTTCTATTGATAAAAATTATGTGAATATTTTTAAAATAATTTTTTGTCCCGAGAAAGCCGCATTTACGAGTTTCTAGGTGAGGCGCTGGCCGATTTTCGACAGTTCTGTGAATTTTATGATAATTATCTTGTAGTTTTGAACGTATTCCAACATTTTCCGAAGAGTTCTATTGATAAAAATTATGTGAATATTTTTTAAATAATTTTTTGTCCCGAG
The DNA here is from genome assembly GCF_030848805.1 of Temnothorax longispinosus. Taxonomy (NCBI): domain Eukaryota; kingdom Metazoa; phylum Arthropoda; class Insecta; order Hymenoptera; family Formicidae; genus Temnothorax; species Temnothorax longispinosus. The sequence goes on along the minus strand of NC_092366.1, from coordinate 7,878,156 downwards.
AAAGCCGCATTTACGAGCTTCTAGGAGAGGCGCTGGCCGATTTTCGACAGTTCTGTGAATTTTATTATAATTATCTTGTAGTTTTGAACGTATTTCAACATTTTCCGAAGAGTTCTGGCGATAAAAATTATGTGAATATTTTTAAAATAATTTTTTGTCCCGAGAAAGCCGCATTTACGAGCTTCTAGGAGAGGCGCTGGCCGATTTTTGACAGTTCTGTGAATTTTATGACAATTATCTTGTAGATTTGAACGTATTCCAACATTTTCCGAAGAGTTCTGGCGACAAAAATTATGTGAATATTTTTTAAATAATTTTTTGTCTCGAGAAAGCCGCATTTACGAGTTTCTGGGTGAGGCGCTGGCCGATTTTCGACAGTTCTGTGAATTTTATGACAATTATCTTGTAGATTTGAACGTATTCCAACATTTTCCGAAGAGTTCTAATAATAAAAATTATGTAAATATTTTTTAAATAATTTTTTCTCCCGAAAAAGCCGCATTTACGAGCTTCTAGGTGAGGCGCTGGCCGATTTTCGACAGTTCTGTGAATTTTATGACAATTATCTTGTAGATTTGGACGTATTCCACCATTTTCCGAAGAGTTCTATTGATGAAAATTATGTGAATATTTTTTAAATAATATTTTGTCTCGAGAAAGCCGCATTTACGAGTTTCTAGGTGAGGCGCTGGCCAATTTTCGACAGTTCTGTGAGTTTTATTATAATTATCTTGTAGATTTGAACGTATTCCAACATTTTCCGAAGAGTTCTATTGATAAAAATTATGTGAATATTTTTTAAATAGTTTTTTGTCCCGAAAAAGCCGCATTTACGAGTTTCTAGGTGAGGCGCTGGCCGATTTTCGACAGTTCTGTGAATTTTATGATAATTATCTTGTAGTTTTGAACGTATTTTAACATTTTCCGAAGAGTTCTGGCGATAAAAATTATGTGATTATTTTTTTAATAATTTTTTTTCCCGAGAAAGCCGCATTTACGAGTTTCTGGGTGAGGCGCTGGCCGATTTTCGACAGTTCTGTGAATTTTATGACAATTATCTTGTAGATTTGAACGTATTCCAACATTTTCCGAAGAGTTCTAATAATAAAAATTATGTAAATATTTTTTAAATAATTTTTTCTCCCGAAAAAGCCGCATTTACGAGCTTCTAGGTGAGGCGCTGGCCGATTTTCGACAGTTCTGTGAATTTTATGACAATTATCTTGTAGATTTGGACGTATTCCACCATTTTCCGAAGAGTTCTATTGATGAAAATTATGTGAATATTTTTTAAATAATATTTTGTCTCGAGAAAGCCGCATTTACGAGTTTCTAGGTGAGGCGCTGGCCAATTTTCGACAGTTCTGTGAGTTTTATTATAATTATCTTGTAGATTTGAACGTATTCCAACATTTTCCGAAGAGTTCTATTGATAAAAATTATGTGAATATTTTTTAAATAGTTTTTTGTCCCGAAAAAGCCGCATTTACGAGTTTCTAGGTGAGGCGCTGGCCGATTTTCGACAGTTCTGTGAATTTTATGATAATTATCTTGTAGTTTTGAACGTATTTTAACATTTTCCGAAGAGTTCTGGCGATAAAAATTATGTGATTATTTTTTTAATAATTTTTTTTCCCGAGAAAGCCGCATTTACGAGTTTCTGGGTGAGGCGCTGGCCGATTTTCGACAGTTCTGTGAATTTTATGACAATTATCTTGTAGATTTGAACGTATTCCAACATTTTCCGAAGAGTTCTATTCATGAAAATTATGTGAATATTTTTTAAATAATTTTTTCTCCCGAAAAAGCCGCATTTACGAGCTTCTAGGTGAGGCGCTGGCCGATTTTCGACAGTTCTGTGAATTTTATGACAATTATCTTGTAGATTTGAACGTATTCCAACATTTTCCGAAGAGTTCTAATGATAAAAATTATTTAAATATTTTTTAAATAATTTTTTGTCCCGAGAAAGCCGCATTTACGAGTTTCTAGGTGAGGCGCTGACCAATTTTCGACAGTTCTGTGAATTTTATGATAATTATCTTGTAGATTTGAACGTATTCCAACATTTTCCGAAGAGTTCTATTGATAAAAATTATGTGAATATTTTTTAAATAATTTTTTCTCCCGAAAAAGTCGCATTTACGAGCTTCTAGGTGAGGCGCTGGCCGATTTTCGACAGTTCTGTGAATTTTATGACAATTATCTTGTAGATTTGGATGTATTCCACCATTTTCCGAAGAGTTCTATTGATAAAAATTATGTGAATATTTTTTAAATAATTTTTTGTCCCGAGAAAGCCGCATTTACGAGTTTCTTCGGAAAATGGTGGAATACGTCCAAATCTACAAGATAATTGTCATAAAATTCACAGAACTGTCGAAAATCAGCCAGCGCCTCTCCTAGAAGCTCGTAAATGCGGCTTTCTCGGGACAAAAAATTATTTTAAAAATATTCACATAATTTTTATCAATAGAACTCTTCGGAAAATGTTAGAATACGTTCAAATCTACAAGATAATTATCATAAAATTCACAGAACTGTCGAAAATTGGTCAGCGCCTCACCTAGAAACTCGTAAATGCGGTTTTCTCGGGACAAAAAATTATTTAAAAAATATTCACATAATTTTTATCAATAGAACTCTTCGGAAAATGTTGGAATACGTTCAAAACTACAAGATAATTATCATAAAATTCACAGAACTGTCGAAAATCGGCCAGCGCCTCACCTAGAAACTCGTAAATGCGGCTTTCTCGGGACAAAAAATTATTTTAAAAATATTCACATAATTTTTATCAATAGAACTTCGGAAAATGTTGGAATACGTTCAAATCTACAAGATAATTATCATAAAATTTACAGAACTGTCGAAAATCGGCCAGCGCCTCACCTAAAAACCCGTAAATGCGGCTTTCTTGAAAATTTCTTATATGTTAAATATGGTTTTTATTTTTAAAATAATTGCATTACTGGGAAGTGATTAAAATTTTTTGCAAAATTATGTGGAAAAGTCGAAAAAATACGATCCGGTCAGAACTGTTATCTTTCTTAGACAGGTGTTACAGTTTGGACACTGGATTTTCAGAAATCGATTTTTTGCTTCTAATTGCTAGAACTATTGATATATTTGATATAGAACTGTAGAACTATTGTAAAACAAACTAGAACTCCGAAGAAATAATTGATTTTCATGATTTGGTGCGCTGCGTGAACTTAGCGCACCATATTTTCAAATTCGATTTTTTTTTATTTAATTATCGGAACTATTTAAAATGCTTATATAGAACTCTAGAACTATTCAAAAGAAAGTCAGAACTCTAAAAAAACTTTGAGATTTTTAGGTATGGTGTGCCAAGTTCACAGGACCAAATTTTCTGTTTCGTAAAATAACATTTATTGGATCTCGATCTCACGTCATATTTTAACTGGTTTAAAAACCAGTTACCAATACATATGGATAGACTGTAAAAGTTTAGGCTAAAATTGATGCGTTATAGAAACAAATGATTTCAATTAGTGATCAAAAACACACACGATTTTGTAAAAGAGATTACATAAATTATATGTTAAATTATATACTAAATAATTAAAATATTACAAGAATTTATTTTCGATCGTAATATATGATAAAAATATCTCTAAGCATATATATTGCATTTTTGCACAAATTTATATAATATTTAATCCTGAAAGATTTTTCAGAAAAGGAAAGATGTGTGGGAAATAAAACAAAAGTATTTGTTACTCACAATCAGTCACAAACATTACGTATTAACCCCTTCGTTGGCAGAGAGAATTCGACAAACAGTGCCCAAAATGGCAGGAAAATTTTTTATCCTGATTTGTACCCTGGGGTTTTTGAGGGCCCCTGATTACGAATCTGAACTTAAAATTCGAAAATTCAAAATGGCAAATTTCATCCCAATCAAGTAATTTTTTGCATTTTTATCCGCTATTTTGGATCCGCTATTTTAAATTTGCAAATTTTGAATTCAGATTCGTAATCAGCGACCCCAAAAACCCCCGTGTAAGATTTGGATGCCAAATCGGAGCAAGTTATAGGAAAAAAAAGATTGACGCACTATTGCGTCAATGCCACACAAGGCATCGATTAATTTGACGCACTATTGCGTCAATGCCAACGAAGGGGTTAAATCAATTTATATGAATCATCCAAGATTAAATATTAAATCCTAATCTGTTCCAGTCCATTAATTTTAAGGCAACGGATCTACGAAATGTAATATTGCGTATATGTAATAATTTATTGTCGTAATTTAGTATACAAGTGTCTCAGTAATATATTTAATGTAATTTTCATAGATTTGTTACCTCAATTATAAAAATTTACTCATCACTCACCGACCGAAGCGCAACAGCGGAGTAATTCTGCAACGTCGCTACGATGATACTGTAACATACGAACATAAAATTCAAATTAAAGAATTAAGCGCTCAAAATAATCGACATTTCAAAAGATAATTCTAATGTGCTTCTAATTCGTCTTTCAATAAGATATTTAGCAATACAATTATTTTATTTTCCGAAAAAAGTCTTTATAAAAGTAAAATTTCAGATGATTTATCTTTATGCAACACGTGCATGGAAAGTGCCCCATTACGCACGCTACGCGTGCGTGATAGACCACTTTCCAGGCACTTGCAACATAAAATAGGGTGTGTAAGCCGTGCGTAATTTTCATCTTACGGCACTTGTTACACAAATAACTATTTTCTAATTATTTCTAACTTATCGATATAAGACAATCCGAAAAAGTGGAAAAACTATTAATTTTATGCAGATAAAGAGATAATACTCACCCCAAGGTTGCTCCGCCGGTGCCCGATGTCTCTCTCGGACCTCCTCCTCCTCCTCTCAGAGGGCTGCGTTCGGAAACGTCACCCGAGTGCACACGAGTATACTCCCTTCTCTTTCTATCTCAGCGTGTATACCCGGGTGACGTTTCCGAACGCAGCCAGGACGTCAGGTCTCTCCTCCTCCTTCTCCTCCTCTCACCGCACAGGACACTCGCGAGAAACACTCGCGGATAATAAACTACAATCGCGCGCGGACTAAATATGAGTAAAAGTCTTTCGCGCAATACACTGTATCGGCACTCCCGTTTATATAAAGCCGGCATTTGAAGATATTCCGTCGCCGTAATATTCTTCAAATGGACTTTGAAAAAGTCCTTTAGTCCGATTACTTGAACGGCACTCCCGAAACAAACGCGACGAACCGGCTATACGATTCGTTTATTCAATTAAATCGACGGACGAGGGTACGTTAGCTTCCCCGTCTTTGGATTTTTGTCCAAACAGAATAAGATCGAGTTTTGCTTGGGTATAACATCCTCGGGGTACTGAGCCCTCCCACCTCGCCAAGGTCGTATCCGTGGGAAAGAAGTACTTTACTGTGTAATATAAAAGCAGCTGGTAATATAAAATTAAGTTATCGATATATAAATATGGATATAGATAGGCTACGAAGAATTAGAATAAAATTAAATTAATTAATAATAATTATCTTCTTTTTCATTAAATAAGTTATTTAAAATAATTAAAGAATTATTATAAAAATAAATCATCATTAAGAAAAATTATTATAAAATAATTTAATAACTTACAGGTACGATTATATATATACAGGTGCGCAGCAGTTAACAGTAAGTATAATAATAACCATATCGGATTGTAACGTCCGATATCTCTCAAGTTTCTTCATTTTCTCGAATTTATTCATTGCACTCGCACGGTTGCACTTCAGTTAATTGTAGCTGACGATATACATATAATGCATAATGCTCCTGAAGATATAACTCCTGAATTTCGGAACTATTTTCTCGAATGCACTCGCGACTCTGTAAAACGCAACTGTCTTTCAATAGGAAGTTAACATTCGATCACTTTTATGGAGGATTCACACTGCGTCCGATGTTCGACGTACGACGATCCGACATCCAATAAGAAATTTTTGTCTCTAATAATAAATTCTGTTATTGGATGTCGGATCGTCGTACGTCGAACATCGGACGCAATGTGAATCCTCCATTAGCATGGCGATGATTTCTCGCGCGGTGATACTACGCGAGTCGACCGGACGGTTAATAAAGGCACGCAGTTGGTTAATTAAAGTACGCTATTGAAATTAAATATCGCACGCGCAGTACGTGTATCGAACTCGTAAATCTCGCGAAAGTAAAGCATTATTAATATGCACGACGAAGAATCGTGACTGCCGGCCGTTAATAACTTTTACGCGACGCGAAAAATACGAGATTACTATAATTAAAGCATTCACGAACGGGCGATGTATTACACGGCGTTCTGTTACTCGAATCACTCGATGCGTCTCCCTCAGCCCTCTTTTTCTTTACGGTGAGAATTGGAGATAAATCGCACAACAATTCCGGGCACAGCCAGCGTTCAAAGCGCGACACGATCGAGATAAATGAATGCTACCTACATTATTCAAGTCCAGGAAATATATCGGGACGAGCGTCACGATTAAGTATCGCCCGCGAATATCATAACAAAACTGCAAATCACAATTGCCTATTGATATGCGTACTTTCGCCTCGACGTCCGCTCCGCCTCGAGCGAGCGATCCGCTCACATTACTCGTTCATTCCGACAAACACTTGATACACGATACACTTGCAAATTATCGAGCGCGTCAATTATTTCCGCGGCTCGCGAAACGAGGAGCAGGAGTGCCAATCGCAGGAACGACCGCGTTCCGAATAACACGTACCTGTGTGATATTCAGGGAGAATGATTAGCTGAGTGACTTCGGCAGGTACTCCGAGCGTTGATGAAACAAATGGCAAGGCCGCTCGCCGGCAAAAACAATCGGCCGCGCGGCGACTTTGAACGTGTACGCTGCCGCACAGTATAGCACAGTACGGTAGTTGTGACACTGGTTTCAAGTTCAAAGGTCGTCCCCTGGGGATCGATCATGTATCTTTTCCCCTAGGACGGAACGTGAAAAGTGAAAAGTTTATCTCTTTCTATTCAATACCAATAGAAAGAAATAGTTACATGAAATTTTTCACTTTTCACGTTTCCGCTCTAGGGAAAAAGTTACATGATCGCTACCCTCGGTATGCCGCGACGTCGTCGCGCCGCCGCGGCCGCCCACGCAGGCGGCTCAGAGCGGCCGAACGTGATTGGCCGGATCCGGGGGCTCGACTCGCGAGCCAATCGCGTTCGATGTCTCACCCGACTGCGCGGCGGCAGCGGCGCGCGCAAGCGCAAGTGATACACGTGACGCGTTCAACCAACATCGGTGCGAGACGTTGTCGTTGTCGCTCGTGTAATTCCTTTCTCGCGAACGAAAAGAAATCCGGTTACGGAGTGTTGCAAAGTGAACATACGCCGAATATTCCGTTGCTTCTTGTGTCGACTGAAACGGGTGGGATGTGGGATGCCGTCGCTGAACGAAATGAACGCCGAATCCCGTGCTGGACGCCGCGCCGCCGTACGTATCATCCTCTCGGCTGTGATTTGGCGGGTTTTCTGCAGTGCCTCCGTGATCGGTAAGTGAATTATATATGAGAAACAAATTATTTCGAAGCGCGATACATCCGAATCGTAATAGAATCGTTGTCTCGCGTGTCGCAGTGAGATGATAACCTCGAAATTCGCGTCTCTTGCCTCCGCCCGTTTCGATTTCTACTTCGAGTGAGTGAATCGCGTAGAAAAAACGCTTCAAATGAGTATTGAATCCCTCGTTAAGGAGATCCTGCAGCCGTATGATTTACCGACATTATCGTTTTTAGATGGATTTTTTAATTGGCTTTATAGAATTGCAAAAATCTTTTACAGAATTAAAGTCCGCACAAAAATCTAGGGTGCCAAACGCGATTTTATATCAAAAACACCAAAAAATTAAAAATATTACTTATTGGGGCACATACGCAGCTGTCACCTGACGACAATATTTGCTTAAAACAAAAATTCTGCAGTTTATACATACATAATGTTTATCATCCACCCTTGGGAAAACATGTAGGAATAATATCGTGCAAGTAGAAGCAAGATTCAATGCGTACAAAAGAAGATCTATCTAAAAATTATTTATATCACACGTGCGTGGAAAGTGGCAAAATAGTTTCTTCGAAACTGTGCGGTAATGTAAACATTACCGCACTGTTTTGACTCGTGTATGGAATCGGCCATCCGTCGCACAGATGACGCGCGCGCAATAATGGGCCACTTTCCACGCACTTTGTAATATAAAATACGGTGTGTAACACGTGCTGGTTGAGAATTGGACACGAGTGCATCCACTCCGCACTCGTGTCCAATTCTCAACTTCCCGCACTTGTTACACAAATAACTATTTAGTAATGTAAATACTTACGGATGCAGGATGACAAGAAAAGCAGCAACAGTAATTACCGGATCTTGCGTAAGATAGCGAGCAATCGAACAAAGACAGATGTTATTTCGTTAGACGAAGACAGATATAGGCTACGGTCAACGTGACACTACAAATGCTTTGGAGCGTTCTTCTTCTCTTTCTTTCTTCATTGAAAGAAAAAAGAAGAGGAATGCTTCGAAGCATTTGTAGCGTCACGTTGACCGTAGCCATAGGGAAAACAAAATTAAAAAGGTTGACATTATCGACATCGAGGAAGTTTGCCAGCTGTCACTGCAGAATCCCCTTAAGCTCGGGAATTAATAATATAATTAATTGAATGATTGAAGAGAGTCTATATTCGTGTTCAGGCTCGTATTCTATATAATTACCGAAGAGAGTCGCGTATTTGACGTTCTCACTTATTGTGATCGCGAACGAGAGCGCGAGTTTGCTTCAATAAACGTGTATGAATATCGAGAGTGCGAACAAGTTCAAATGTGCGTCCACAAATACATTCCGTCTTTCGTTAAGGAACAGGCACTCGTTCACGTAATTCGTCGTAAATGTTTCAAATTTATTCGTACGTGTGCTTCTTTATTTCTTATTCTTTATTTCTCTACTTTACAGAAAATTAATGTTAAATTGTATATATAAAAATTTCTTCGCGATCGTTCCCGCAGCGCGGTAACGTGCATCCATAAAAAACGAAGAATCGTCGCCGCCAAGATACTTAAAAATTATAAAACATTCTCCATTTACTTACTCCCTAACTAAATAATTATTTTGCTCACAAAATTTTTTATAAACGAGCCTATATTGCCGCGCATTTCGCACGCGCACTCTTGTCTTGCAGATTTATTAGCAAGAAAAAAAAAGAACGTCGTCAGTTCGATCGAGGGCGTTTTAAAATGAAATTATTGGTACGAAATTTTTTCTAATAACTAATACACTCGACAGTACGTACGTTACATACTCATGGCCGATACAATTAACATTAACTTTCTGTAAAGTAAAGATTATGAAGAATAAAGAAGCGTATGTAAATTTATTAGCAAAAAAGAAAGAACGACATTACTTAATTCAATCGAGGGCGTTTTGAAATAAAGATAGTACTACGAAAACTTTTTCTGATAGCTAAATGCTAATACCAGAACGGCCATAGACACGATTTGATTGTTATCGAATTCTGTAAGTAATGTCCATGATTTTGTGGTTCTTTTCAGGAAAAACATAACACGAAAAAGAACACAAAATCGTGGACATCACCTACAGGATTCATGGACATGGCTATGTTTTTTTTTACGAAAACTAATTTATTATTCTATATAAATATGACAGTTATATTACCATATACATATATTTGTAGTTCCTGCCTTACTAGCTTAATCTACTTTTATTCTTGTTTACGTTTTCAGTACTTTTTATTTTATTATTTAACATTATTTATAATAACTGCTTCGCGTCCAATCGCGCTTCGTTCGTGCCCAATAGTCGCTCTCTGGGCTTCTCTCTGCGCTCGTCGATCGACTATAACCTGCAAATCGCTCGTGTCGCGGAGCGAGCTCGCGCATTCGATTGATACTTACGCGACCGTACTAGAGAGAGGTATCCTCGGCGATTCCTCAGTGAGGCTCTGTCCCCGTCGTCTACGTGAGTCTCGTCATCGGCGGCCCTCGAGGGAGCACTTGGTCGTCGCAGAAGTATGCCTGAACGAAAGTCAAGGGCGAGCTGCATTAGCCGGAACGTAGGTTAAAGCGCTCCGTCATTAGGGACTGTCAGTGGAAAGTGCTGGTCGATTCGGTACGCGATGGACGTGGAGAAAATCGCGATGTTCGCCGGTGTGGGATTCGCCATCGCCGTTGGCCTCTTCGTCCTGTGGGGCCCATCGCCCAAGCCCAGGAAAAAAGGTGACGTCCGGGCTACGTTCATCAAACGCTTAGCGAGACCACGTCTCTTTTTATCCCTGTCTTTCATTATTCTTATAATGAAACTGCGGGAAAAATAATGTAGCGTTATCGATGATATCTTTTACTGTTGAATATAAATGTAGTTTTATTATATATAATTGTATAAAGATTATAGAGAATCCATGTATAATTTCTATTTAATTATCTTGTCAGGTTTATTATAAAAGGCAGAATTAGTGTTTTTTCAATTTTGCTTATGCTCAATTATTGAATATTTTTCCTTTAGTTATTTAATCTCCATCAAGAGATATGATATGCTTAATAAAAACTGAATTTTGACGTTTAATTATGACTTTATTTTACTGTCTGATTCTAGGTCAAGTTGTTGGGATCAACAATTTGGGATATACGTGTTTCCTGAATTCTCTTTTGCAAGCGCTGGCTGCTTGCCCCTCATTTATTTGCTGGCTTCAGAGGCAGCAGGAGAAGAAGGATAGAAACTTTGCTGACACGCTGCTTTCCGTTCTCAAAAGTATGGTTTTGATCCGATGTCATCTTGAATTCTGATTTTAAAATTGCAACGTCTAGTCCTTAAATTTATTTTTCCTGGTTTTTTATTATTTGTTACTTGACAGCCTTAAAATCTCTAATCTGACAAGTACCTTTTGTACTAAATTTTTAGAATTTTTAAATTTTCTATATTTATGTTTTCATATCCTTGTTATATTGTATTGATCAATGTTTACCTGGCAGAAATCAACGGTTTTGCGGACGACCTGTATGGCAATGTGACACCCGTCGAAATTATCTCTTCCGTCGGCTCGTTGTGGAATTTTGGGCCTGGTCATCAAGACGCTCACGAGCTGTTCCATGTAGTTCTCAGCGCGTTAGATGCTGAAATGCAACCTGTGAATAGGGTATGCAATATTTCGATGTAATATTCTCGACAAAACATTGCAAACAAAAATTTTGTTTGCCTTCAACTTTTACGGCTACTTGCTGAAAAGTTTATTCACGATTTCAGAAAGGTTGTTTATCCGATGCACTGCCACCAAGTCCGATTATCAAACCAGATGTAAGAGGAACGGGTGATACCTTGAATCTCAGAAGCGCCTCCTGCAATGACATCGCGTCAGTGAAGAACAATTCCGACAAACCGAAGGGCTTCGATAAAAACTGCAACAATCAGATGATGACCTCGACTTCGTCCATACCTATGTCTCCGAGCACGTGCAAGCCCGGTATGATACTCGCTAGATCATCAGAGCTACTGTCGCGAAGCATTCAGAGTAACGGCGACTGCACGAGCCTCTTCAAATCGTGGAAATCTCTGTGCGCCATGCCGTTCATCAACATTCCCTCGGTGTCAGTGGAGACGCATCCGTTCTCAGGCCTGATCACTAGCCAAGTTCAGTGCAGCAACTGTTTCTGGAAGGTATCGTCGCGAAAAAACAAGAGGGAACCCATTTTTCTCGTCATCCTAGCTAATTTCCTTTGTATCATCCTTTCTTCAGATATTTGTTATGAATTCGAACATTTGGACATTTCTTCTAAATTGATCCAAATGTTTGTCAATAGTGATATATATTGTTTTATTCTTTTTGCTTCCTATCGAGATGATTTATAATTCTAACAATCTTAAATTTTAATTTTAATAATAAAATTCTACTCTTCCTTAATAATGCTGTTTTTTAATGTTAGTCTTCTTTGTTTTTTGCAGTCTTCAGTGCGTTATGATAAGCTTGAAACCTTATCGTTACCATTACCACCACTCACTTCATCATTCGTGCCGCAGCATCACACTTTAGAGCGGCTGCTGTCGCATTTTGTGGACAGCGAAATTGTGCGTGACGTACAATGCGATGGATGCTCATCGCGTTGCACTGCCATCAAGACTCTCACTCTCGGCAAACTGCCCAAGTGTTTATGCTTGCACATCCCGAGGACCACATGGAGCTCTTCGGGTATGCCAATTAAAAGGGACGATCAGATCACGTTCCCCGAATTTCTGGTGCTAGATCCCTACACTTATACGGAGACGAAAAAGAGAAGCGCGCAGGTGATTTATAAAAAGATTTATTAGTAAATTTATATCAAATAAGGAATTCCCAGAAATAGTTAATGTACAATCCTACATACTCTCAACTTAAATTTATGATTAGCCAGATAGTTTAATTAATTTAATCTGATATCTTTATTTACAGGGCGACGCAAAGTTTCTCGGTAACAGTTTCATGACGATACAGGGTAAACATAAGTACCGGTTGTGCGCGGTAATCGAGCACCGCGGCCCGGTGGACTCCGGCCATTTCGTTTGCTTCAGACGTGGAAACAAAGCAGATCAATGGTTGTACACGTCCGACGTCATTGTCGAGAGTGTGTCATTGACGCAGGTGCTGCTTGCCAGTCCGTACCTGCTGTTCTACGAGCGCATCAAGAGCGTTTATCCTAGTTAGGAACAAATTTTCGAGTGATAGGCAAACTAAAAAATTACGAAATAACGCGTGATTCATAACCGGTCCACTCTTTTTAGCCATGCTTTCTCTCTTGCGGTTTTAAAGCGGTGCAATGACTTAGCGACGGAAATCATACGGAAGAATAGAAATTGCAAGGAATTATAAACAACAGTAGAAAACACAGCTAGAAAGAATGGAGGATTTGCGAAATACAAGAGACTGTCGAATTTTCCATAATGAGTTTAGTATCGTTCGATGTTGCGCGATAATCCTTTGTTATAATATACGACTACGAAGCCCGCGTCCCTAGGTGATATTTTATAGCAGCAGTGAAATGTATCCAGTAATATAATCTGAAATTCAGAAGTATTTCATTCGCGACGGATGCGTTAATAATTGCCATTATTAAACGCTGACAAATCTGCTGAAACAGTTTCGTGAAACAAAAATTTCTCGCTTCTATAACACATAGTGATAGTAGATTTCTACAAAGGAAGACTGTCGATTCTTATAAATCCTTTGATCAGTTCATCATTATATCTTTATTTTAACAAGAACTAAGATCGTGCCAATAACAAATTCTTCATATTAAATTTATTGAGGAGGATAAGCAAGATCTTGTATTTTTTATTACGTTTATATTTGGGACTCTGAGCCCTCGCGTATAGTGCAATTGTTAGAAATACTATTATCGAAGACTGCGAATTTATTAATTTGTATATATCAAATTATCCTATCTCCTTTCTCTGATTGGCATAAAGGAATATGCGAATTATCAGAATAAATTTACTTTAAGAACATTAGGTACGTAAACGTGTAATTTAAAGTCTTATAAAAAAACATATAAAGTAAAATAAAATTTAGAATGCAGGAACCAGATATACCTTATCGACAACCATAGTAACTTTCCTTCCTCTGTAGTTTTAAAATGATTAGATTTTATTGAGATAGTTTTAATTGGACTTTTTAAATTGCGCATTCTTTATTTTTTACGTTTGTCAAACTAAAGTATGTAATATATATATATATCAAACATGAATGTATTTTATATTAAATTTATATATATCGACTTATATATAATTATTACACTTTACTATCAAAAATTAAATGAAAATGGTAATGAACAAAACATGCTTTAGTTTTACCCTCTCTACTTTTCTACTCTATTTCTTATTTTTACCCCACCTCCAACTACTAACCTAATTCCAACCTAACCTGCCCTAAGCTACAATTGTGAATATTGGATATTGATCTCTATACGCTTTATTCTTTCTCTTTTAATACTGTATGTGAATTATAAAAGGAATTTTTAAAAACGTAATTCAAGTTTATTGAAATAAAAGTGTTGTTATTTTTCACAATGGAGACATTTATAAATCCATAAATTAGTAGTTTACTTTACTCTGAGGTTAAGACAAAATGAATTTTTTCGATTTCTAAGAGAAAAAAACGTGCAAAAGTTCGACTGTGCATTAGATTAGATGATATATAAAAGTAGAGGTATGTAAGAAATTATATGTAGAAGTAATGCAAGTTAAAAGGTATTAAGCATTAACAATTTCCATTTATAATAGGGATTCTTCATTATCTCTTATTAAACTGCTCCGAATCTGTTACTCATCGAAAAATTAACATAAGTCAGGATGACTGCCCCGATCAGCACCGCTATGGATAGCTTGAGCGCTGCTCTCAAGTCTAACATTATCCCCAATCAGGAGTATTTGCTGCAGGGATCGGTGTTAGATACCTCTGTGGAAGTACTGCTGCACAGACTTCGTGGTTTGTGCGATAATGTGGACCATGGACCGGAGGGATTCTACGACCACGAGATGTGTTTCAGCATTCGCAGGTACAATAATTTTGTTCATTCCAAATTGTTTTTGACAGATGTTGCAGCAAGTATAATCAAAGTCGATTTGCGCATTAAATTACAAAAACTTGTTTTTTTTAGAGGCTCTCCGCAGGAACAGCCGCTGCTGCTGCGAGTGCGACGTACCCTGGACCCAGGCTATGCAGACATGCCGTGGCAGCTGCGATACATCGGCCAGCCCGAACTAGGCGACAAATCTCGACCCACGATCGTTCGCAGCAGCATCGACATCGCTACAAGTAACACCGTGGTGGAGTTTCTAACCGAGCTAGGCTGCAAGCTGGACTTTGAGTACGTTACTCGTGGCTACATGTTTCGCAAGGGCCGAATGAAGATCACTGTGTCGAAGATCTTCAAGGTAAACCAGGGCAAGGTGCCAGAGGGCGTGCCGGAGATGATTTCACAGAGTTACTTGGTCGAGCTCAGCGTGTTGGCTCCCAGCGGACAGGACGCTATAGCAGAAGACATGAGGATATTCGCGGAACAACTGCGACCTTTAGTGCAATTGGAAAAGATAGATTACAAAAGATTGGTTCATTAATCATGAGATTTTCCTACGACAAAGAATCATTTCTATATAAACCAGTTTGTGTAAATTTTAGTGTGTTAAAAAATGAAAATGTTTCAAATCGCCATATAGTAATTTGAAAAAAAAAGGCGGAAGAACTCTTTAGAACATTGTTTTAATTGTAATTACATTTTAATATTCATCATAATATAAGATTTTGCTTTGCCTTTAAATTCTTTACTTAGGTCATGACGATTTATTAAAGGTTCTCTATATCCATTCATTAAGAGATACGATGTAAAAAAATATTTTTTTATAAAATGTGAGAAATAGCCGGAGAAAGTAATTACGAGATTATTTATGTGTATATATCTTGAAAATTTAATGGAATAACTAAATAAAATTGATATTTAATAAAGACAATAAGCAGATTAATGCAATGGGGTAATTCAAAAATTTGGAAATTCTGCAATTGTCAAACAGCTTGTTTTCATCCTTATAATTATCTACCAAGCACCAAGCACTACCAAGGTAAAGATGGCATCATTTCTTCAATGGCGACAGCGCCAAGCGTCAATAAATTGGAAGGAGAATATGCAGTGATGCCAGAGCACTATTTTTCGACGTACATATGCGCAATAACATATAATATATGATGACAGTAGCGTATTATTCGAACAACTCGATATTATTACATCTCTCATGGGAATAGAATAGAAAATATCAAAGGATATTGTACAAAAGTTTTAATAAAACTGCGATGTTCTTTAATGGAGTCCTTTTATTTGGGTGTAGACTAATGTAGATGAACGCGCCATTTGTAGACCTCCCACACGAATCTTTTCGGGGGCTTGAATTAAAAAACCGAGTATATTTGCTGTAGAAAATTACAATCGTTATTTAAATGCATTTCATGCATTATCTCATGCTCTCTGTATTATTTCATATATTACGCACGTCTAGAAATGGTGCGCTCATCTACACCCAAAAAGGACTAGCTCGATTAATGAATATTAGTGTACAGGTTGTTGATAATAATGAGTTTATTAATTCTTGCGCCAACATGGGCCCCATAAAATATTCGGGATTCCATTTAAACTGGATTCAGACAGGACGCAAAAATAATTAAGCGTCAAGCAGCGAGCAGAAATCAATTAACGAGGTGATATTTTCTACGTCACTGCTGACATCGCCTCACTGATTGGGTTGTTGCTTGACGCGTCCTGTCTGAACGCACCTTAAAGGTTATTCTACATAGAAGTCGTAGTCGTGAGTTGTAAGAAATTGACCAATCACATTCGAAGTTGAGGAGAATATTCAATCTGTGATTGGTCAATTTCTTACAACTCACGACTACAACTTCTATGTAGAATAACCTTAAGGGGGCCACAGACAGGGGCCCGATTCTCTAACGAGAAACGTATGCGCAAACTCTGCTCTAACAGAAAGGCTGCAAATTGATTGGCTATCGCACAGTTTTTAGCCAATAAGCTTGCAGCTTTTCTGTTAGAGCAGAGTTTACGCATACGTTTGTCGATAGAGAATCGGGCCCCAGGACGCGTCAAGCGTCAAGCAGCGAGCAGCAACCCAATTGAACCCAATCAGTGAGGTGATATCAGCAGTGGCGTAGAAAATATCGTCTCGCTGATTGGTTACTGCTCGCTGCTTGACGCTTGACGCGTCCTGTCTGTGGGAGCCTTTTAGGCCCTGGCTACACCTATCGTAACGCTTTGATCGTGGTCGTAAGCAATGAAGTCGTCGTAAACCGTATATCTATGCCAATTTATCTATAAACACATTTTTCTTCGCACGTCGAAAAACCTGACAGGTTAGGTTATGTTGTAACGCCAGACAAGTGTCGTAATTGTAAAGAGTTCAAGCTGAATCAACTCATACGATGAGCTTACGATAGCGATTACGACGAGCGTTACGACCGTTACGACGAGTTTACGGTGAACATTACGATAGATGTAGCCTAGGCTTTAAGCCGGATTCAGACAGGACGCGTCAAGCAGTGAGCAGCAACCAATCAGCGAGGCGATATTTTCTACGCCACTGCCGATATTACCTCGCTGATTGGGTTACTGTTCTTGACGCTTGACGCGTTCTGTCTGAATCCAGCTTTAAAGATAGGGAGCGCGTCATATCGTGTAAGCCGGCTACGGCCTGCGGTGGCATACGATACGGCGTCATTCTTCGTGTGTAGTGGCGTGGTCAGTGGTGTCCGGAGTTGATCAGCAATTTTCGATAGCTCTCCAGCGGTTTCTTATACTGCAAATTTGCTATCAAGTAAGTATGGATCGGTCAGCAGATAAATCTTCACGTGGATCATCGATTAGTCATCCGCTTGGCAACGTTGTTCAGGATTTGCGAGAGGGAGAAGGTACTACGCAGATCCCGAATGGTGCCGACATCCATTGTGCGATACCGACTCGCCGTTTACGACGAGTTCTATCAAAATGGCGGGAAAAGCCACGAGGGGGGCAGGGGGGAATGCCAAGAGCTGAACATTCGGAAAATTTTTGGATAAACGCGCGTATTATACGAATCTTATAAAGAATCGAGTAGAGGGAAGAAATCAAGTAGAGAGAAGGAAATGAACGGCAAGCGAGGCGATATTTTGTGAATAATGGAATTGCGTGACTCAATTAGGTGTACGTGTTGCTTTTTCTCTTTTCCCCCCTTTTTTTTTGGAATTTTTAGGGTGAATTATCTTACCTGCTAGGGCGTTTGTAGCAAGCAATAAAGGCTGCATTCCGATATTCACTGTCAGTACTTCAAACTGCAAATCTATATTTTACGTCACGTATACTATAGATTTTCAGTACTGTAAGTTGCTGATCGTGAATATCGGAATGCAGCCAAAGAATATTTGTATTATCACTTTGACCATTACCACAATTATCTTGATTGATTATGGGAGCTTTCCAGCAAGCGATACAAGTATCGTTTTATCTTTGTTACTCATTACCAAAAAAGAAAGACAGAACGATGCGATTGTGTCGACTTGTGTCGCTTGCTGGAAAGCTCCCTATTATAATTACAATATATTTGTAAATATATTAAAATTATATAGTTGTAATAATAAATTAATGTGTTGAGAAGCAAATGATAGGATCGATGATAGTAGTACTGTTGATTTGTAAATTAAGCCTCAATTTTACCCATAAGCATTTCCAATTTATTCTACCTTTTGTATCATTTCTATTAAAAATTTATGCTGTGAGTATATGAGACATAAAACCCTTTATTTCCTACATTTGTATTATACTCGCATTCACATATGTATTGTTTTTACTGCATAGATATACTATATATAGATAGATCATTGTCCCAGAACAACATACAAGGGATGAAAATATACTCCTTGCTCCACTTATCTTAACTTAGGCAAAAGAGAGCCATCTAAGATTGAAAGTGCCTTCGCTTCTAACGAAGGGCTGCTAATATCCATTTATCCGTTATCGTACACTGACCGGCAGGAATGCCTGGACATTTCGATATGTATTTGACATGTGTACCATGACATTTGTGTTCCATATGTATGTGTCCAAGCATTCCTGTCAGTGAGTATAAAAATTTTTCAAGCATGATTGGTTGCAAAATGAAAAAAAGTTCTTGAGTCTCTAAAAATTTTCTATTTTGTAGTCAATCAATACGCTTCAAAAATTTGTCTTAGGACAAATAAAATATTACAAACAAAATATTACCCTAAAAAGGAGTAACCTACCAAAAATAAAGAAATAACTATTTATATATGGTATATCTATAGCTTGCTTTTATAGAGCAAGATACAAATCTCTGGATTATGTTATTATTTATAATGTACTTGTTTGCAGGCAGGAAAATGTCTCGTTATCGTGAATGGGATCTATCCTGCAAGGTTTACGTTGGGAATCTGGGTAGCAGCGCTAGTAAACATGAGATTGAGAGTGCATTTAGTAAGTATGGTCCATTGAGAAATGTGTGGGTAGCCAGAAACCCTCCTGGCTTTGCGTTTGTGGAATTTGAAGATCCGCGAGATGCTGAAGATGCAGTGAGAGGCCTAGACGGAACGTACGTCGAGAATTAGTAATTCTTATATTAAGAGCTTACTGTTGCTAGTTCGAGTAGAGCTTTAGCCTCCATAGAGAAAAATAGACCTTTGTACCAGTAATAAATATCTTGCATCAATAAAGATAAACTGATAAGTTTTCTAGTTTTCAACTCGTTTTCAACTTGTTTGTTAAAGTATTATGAAAGTTCAGATATAAGCAAATTTATAAGCAGTAGGGAAAATAAACTGTACTATTACTTGGTGTTTAAAAAGTTCTGATTACTTGCAATGCAATTATCTACTCATCCCTAAAATTGGTGAGATGTCTTTTGATTTTTGATCTATTCAAAGGGAGAGAAAAATATATATTGGCAGTAGATATTAGCAGTAAGATGCTAGTAACATATTAGCACAGTAAGATCATTATTTCAGAGCTGATAACATCAATTATTATCTTTTAGACGGTGCTGTGGTACTAGAGTGAGAGTTGAGATGTCCTCTGGAAGAAGTCGCCGTGGTGGCGGTGGTCGCAGGCCAGGTCCTCGATATTCCAGGTAAGAGATTCCGCAGCATTTCGTAACAATCGCGAACTTTACAGCGAAAACAAGCGTTAGAGCTGTGACACGGCTAAGCATTCCTCGTCAACGTAGGTATTCAAATGCAGAAGAGCTTCTCTCTTGCCCTTAAGGTAAGGGTGCGCTCTTATCAGCGAAACGAGTAATGCACGAGTTTTTTTTTCCTCCCCTCAGTGAATACTTTTTCGTGCACATCACCATCGCGATACTCGATATTTTCTCTCATGTCTATCTAGGAATATCGATATATACATATTTAGAGTTTGCATATTTATATATTTTTTATATATCGTGCTTTTTCTTTCTCTCGTCGTTGTCGTGTGTCTGGCTAATCCTCCTTTTCCTCGTTCACGATCGCAAGTTCGCAGTTTCAGACTGCCGATTTTTCGAATTTTAAGTTAAGGTTGCACGATTCCTCTCGCTCGTAGAGATTACACTACTGTAGATATTATTCTGCATGAATATGGTGGAAGGTTAATTCCGGGGATTAGCCAGAGCACGGCTAAATCCACGTTGCATGTTCGCGCGAATAGGGAAATATTGCACTATTCAATCCCAGTTCCTACGTACTAAGGCAAAAGATTGTGAGGAATAAGTCGTATTCGTAACTTTTTCTTAAGAGTTAATTAAATGTCTCGAGCACAGTTAATATTAATTGATTTCAATTATAGTATCAGATATTATTAAATATTTCTTTTAATACAATTTAAATGTTAATTGGTTAATGAATTATTTTAAATTGAATTCATCTATAACAGGCATGCCGTCTGTCATTTTTCGAAGAACTTCCAGGGCACGAATTATGGAACTTTTCGGAATGGATTCCGATCGGAATTATTCCGTTTTCCCTAGAAAAGACAATAGAAATCTGGTGCACTTGGAAACAAAATATACTTGTCTCACTCTAACTTATTACATCAGTGTGCACCAGTTTAGGAAGCTCTTTGAAAAAGAACAAACCTCATGATCAACCTCGAGCTCCGGAGCCAGTGCGGGTAGATCGCGAGACGTGGGACACTTGACATGGATCGCCACTATCATATGCATAACATACGTGTAGCCGGCATCCTATGTCAAATGGTGGAGGGTTGCACGTCCCACGATCTACTCGCATTGGAGTTCAAGTGGTTAACTGTTGACCATGCCTGATCTATAATGTATCAAGATACTTTTAGAATATTCTGGTGATTACATTATAGATTATATCTGTTTTTAAACGCGTAAAAGAAATATTTAATAATAATTAATGTTTTATGAGTTTAATTGAATAATCTAAATTTAAATTTTTGGTCGAACTCTTTTTATTTGTTTAACGATGAAGTAACGTTATTATCAGCAATTTTTTTTCTATCTGATTGCATAAAAAATATTTATTATATATAATATTACATATGTGAAGCGTATATTTCTTGCATGCTAAATCATTTTTTAAATATTCCTTATAGTCTTTTTTTTTCTTAGCACTAGACTGTCTTAGGTATCACTATTCATGTCTTTCTATTTCTTTTTTTCGTTCTTTCTCTTTCCTATTGCAATGTTCTTGTCCATACGCTTTAGCAAACTATCGGATTTATGTACGATATATCTTTTCTTTTTTTTAAACAAATTTGTAGGTCCAGGTCGCGCAGCCCCCGTAGGAAATCCCTTGGTCGTTACCCGAGGTAAGACTCCCGCTCCTTTTAGCTATCTCCGCGTCTCCTCTTTACAAATAAATCCGTCTTGCTTTCTCTCCGACCCATTTTGCCGCCGACCGCAATTTTCAGGTGCTAAGACAAATGAAAATCTCTCAAAGCGTGACGCGAGGCGATCATTGGCGAAACACTTGGCAGACATACATTAGTTATTCTTAATCTTTTGTAGATCCTGCTCGAGAAGTCCCCGGAGATCATCGATTAGCCGCTATTCCAGGTAATTAATTTTTCTTTTTTGTTTCCGCTGTTTGATTATTTTTTTGTACCTCGCTTCGCAAAAGTTTTCAGAATCTACGGTCCTGGCGAAACGGGATGGGCAGTAGGTATAACTATTGCTTGCACTCGTACAGTACATATACATGTTGCACGTATTTATATATCACGAGATAGTAGTCACTATATATTCACTAGAGGCATTTAAGAGAACGATGATGGAATCGAATTAATCGCGAAGATTAACACAAAAAAAATAAAAATTTGCATTTAACTCAATGAAATTTTCATACAGAAATTAATTTCTTTATTTATTTCGTCACCGTTCTCTCCGTAAGCAGGTCGAAACTTATAATCGGAAAACTGAAGAACTTAGAGAGTAGTCGATCATGATTTCGGCGAACTCGTGGGTACTCGAGCGGCGGTAAAAGAAAAGAAAAAATAATGCATGATCTCTCGGTAATCGAGTTGAGAGTGGGAGGACGGGACTGAACGAACTGTGCGATGGTAGACGAGAATGAGGAGGGATTAGATAGAAGTAATGTAATAACAAAGCGAAGGCAGGATCGGGAATTTCAGATAGGTATGGTAACGTCGTATGGAAGCAACAAAATTGCATCTCGGAATTACGCGTGTAAACTTGCGTATCGTGCCATTATCGATGTTACTCCTTACTTCAAAATGGGGGATCTTCTCGGTGCCTAAAGTTCGCGAATGATAGAAGTAAAATTAAATACATAGCTTCAGAAACATTGGCACTTTTTTTAAGATTGTTATGATAGGAGGGTAGTTGAGAGGTGGTTGATTTGAAAACAGATTTATTTCTACTAATAACTTCTTATGCAAGAAATGTAATATACATTTTAGCTGTAATTAATTTGACGGAATCTTTGATGTTTGTTAATATTAAGAGTAATTTGAGATTTCATTTCATTAATTTAAATTTTACATTTCACTAATATAAAAAAAGAAGTCCTTGTTACTGGTTAGTTTCAATATCGTGAGTCTTTAGTTAATTATCTATTTATTAAAAAAAAAGGGAAGGTAACATTCTTATGTTGAATGTATTGAACGGTATATATTTTAATCTCGGGGTATAAATATATTTTTGCTGCTCGTCTCGGGACTTCTGATACCGAAAGAAGTTAAGATGAACGAACACTGCTTTCGTCACTTCTCATCGCACACGCACCGTGGCATGGATGAAGCACGCAGTAATTCAAGCGTACGGAAGTGATCGGTGTAATCTGAACTTACAGTATTTATCAGTTTATTTCGGGAAAGTCAATACATGCTTGATGCGTCGCGACGAGAATGTGATGCGTACGGAAACAGGTATATATACATCCATCACATAAATAGATATCCGAGCCGATCAGCACGGAGCACAGAGAGGTCCTCCCTTCGTTTTTTTTTTCTTTTTTTTTTCTCGTACGTACTCGAGTGGGCAGTCTAGGATAAACGGAGAATGCAAAAAATATCGATCGGTGAGAACGGCGAGAAGCGAGCGCGCGTGCAATTGTATACATCTCGATTCGCAAACTCTTTTTTTTTCCTCCCAGTAATAACGAAAGTTCGCGGAAAGAAAAAAAAG
Source organism: Temnothorax longispinosus (assembly GCF_030848805.1). Lineage (NCBI taxonomy): Eukaryota > Metazoa > Arthropoda > Insecta > Hymenoptera > Formicidae > Temnothorax > Temnothorax longispinosus. The sequence continues at coordinate 7,854,940 of NC_092366.1, read as the reverse complement.
GGACAGTGAAACGTGTAAGAGATACGCGATAGTGGCCAGGAGTATGATAACGTTGATGATTATATTGCTAAAACTGACGTTTGCAGATTCTACCAGCGTCAGCTCCTAGCTCTGCTCGTCTCCCCGCCACTACTACTACTACTACTACTACTTCTACTACTACTACTGCTACTACTACTTCTACAGCCGCCGTGAAAAAAAGCGTATGCGTACGCGAACGAAAAAAACAAAGCGAATCAGTCAGTCTCGCAATCGTCAATCGAACCAAACTGAACAAAAAAAATATGCCTGCCTGCCCACTAACTTCCCAACCAAGTCACCATCAGTCACCACCAAGTCACCGAATATATAGGAAGCCGTCCGTACGTCTGTCACGTCACGTCACGTCACGTCACGTCACGTCGCTCGTCGATGTTGTGCGTTTGTGGGTGTTGCGACGTGCACACAGCACCCAACGGGCGCAACAACCGAAAACCAACAGTTTCCGTGCGCCGTCGCCGCTGCCGGAGTACCGCCAGTGCCCGAGACTGCTACCTTCGGAAAAAAGAAAAAGAGCCAAAAAACATTGCTTTTTTGTTGTTGTCCCCCTCCTCCCCGTCCGCCGTCGTTGCACCGCCAAAAAACGGTCTTGAACCGAAAAAAAATCGTCCATCACTCCACTACGGGACTCTCCCCTTCGATCACCACTACTATTATTACTACTACTACTACTACTCTTCCACCAACCACCACCACTACCACCATCACCACCACCAACCACCAACCGAATCAATCGACCGACCACCGGGTGTTGTTGTGCTCCACCTTCTTCGACTCTTCGTCTCAGCTTTAGCCTAGGGGGACGGCAGCACACATCGAATCAATCGCCAAAAACCAAAAAATTTGCCACCGTGAGAAAAATGTCACCCGCAACCGGCTGCCAACCACCAGTTCGTGAACCAATCGCGATGCAAAACTATAGAAAGAAAAAAAAGAATTAAACCGTCTGTACAGTAATTCTGTTCATCGGCGCGACTCTCCATTTGACTACGATCGACTGTCTTCCCGATTGTTCGTCGTTTCGAGACCGACGTTTCTATTCTGCCACTGCCACTAGTATTACCGCTACTGCTACTTCTACCACTACTGCTACTGCCACTACTCGTCGACCATCGATTAGGGACGTGTGTTAGCCGCAACAACAACTGAATGCGCGAGAGTTGCCACCGAGAGATCTTCTCGACCTTCGACTTCGAGCGATCACGCAAAATAAGCGAAATGATCACCACCTACTACACACCATCCCACCACCACCCACCAACCAACCACCACCAACTACCACCACATGTTCACAGTTATCTGGTATTTCACCGATTTTCAAAGATTTTTTATCTCTATCTCTATTTTCATTTTTTAATATATAAATATCATTTTTTTTACTTTATTACAATTTTTGTTTTGGACTTGTGATCGTTTCGGCATGGAGTTCTGTCTGAGGCTATGGAGAATTTATGTGTTCCGTCAAAGTTGTAGACAAAACAAAGATTTCGAAGGAATTGATTAAGAAAGTGAAATTGGTAATTGAATATTTATAAATGAATGAAGTAGATTTAATTAAATCAGAGAACTCCCGGCCGATACGCATAATAAAATCGATATATATATATATATATATATATATATATATATATATATATATCGAGGTGTAACATTTACTGATAAAATTTAATGATTTTACTACTAAAGTTAATCCTCTACTTTTTTGATTGGTTTCGCATTCGATTGGTGAGACGTCATTTTGTATTAATTAATTATTAATCGTGTCTAACTATATATAGTTTTACTACATCACCCTTTAGGTAAAATAGGAACTAGATAATCCTAATTCTCTTACAGTTGCCTTGCGATGATTTTTCGTACCTGTGTTTTGTCGCGTTATTTCGCTCCATCTCGAACTTGTCGTAATTTTATTTAAATTGCAAGTGCTCTGTTATAACGATAACCAAGTGATCATTGCGAAGTAAAAACAAATTGCGAAAATTTTAGTAAGCGTTAGTAAATGAAACATTAAATTACAAATTTACATTTATCTTATCAATTTAATTTGCGAATAAAAAATTACAATATATTGTAATTATTAATTAATTAACGTAATTAGTAATTATGAATGCTATTTTAGAGGAGTAACAATGATTATATTTGCGGTCAATATCATTCGAAGGTAGTAACTAAATTATTGAGTATTATTATTCCTTTAACAATTAATTGCATTTAAAACGATCGCTTGTTTATCGTAATAATTAATATTTTTTGCTAATAAAGTAACATTAATTGATAATTTCAGGCAAATAATATTAATATTATGAAACAATTGTTTGAGAAATATTACAATATTAATGTATTATTTATTTGCGACACTTATAATTATTTGCAAGGTTCGTAATGGAGCGGAGAGACGTGTTTTAATAATCTTGTCTGCTACCTCAAAATGAAAATGATGTCAAACTGCTTTTAATTTTTTAGGTCAAGATCTCGCAGCCCCCGCAGGAGGTCATTGAGTCGAAGCCGCAGCCGAGATCGCCGCTCGCGTTCGGATTCCCGTGACAGACGGTATTAACATATTAACCCTGCTAATTAAAAGACAAAAAGTAAAAAAAAAACAGCAAAAATTTTCTTCAATAAATGAAAAAAAAAACAATCAATGTAACAGAAAAAATCAATAAAGATACAACAGAACGGTCAAATGCGTCTTCCAGCGCTTTTGTCAAAAATTGGTGTTATTAGATAAACAAAAAGAGAAAAAGATCTTTTACCATTGTACGACACAATGAGAATTTCGCGTTCGTCGTGAAAATTCATCGCAAAAGAGGCAACGTCCTCTCTTGTGATAAGGACAATAAATAAAAAAAAAAGAGAAAAATATACCTACGCCATGATACACTTTTTTGTCTAAGCTTTATATTTTTTATCTAATTGCAGTTAGATGCTAAAAGTTCGAGAGAGAAAGAGAGGTAGATAGAGAAAGAGAGAGAGAGAGAGAGAGAAAGAGAGAGAAAGCGGGACCGATTTCTGGAGGGAATGCAGAAAGAGAGAAAGAGATAAAAGGAGAGACAATTTTGTATGTATATAATGAAAATTGAGTGTTAACCACACATACATACTACACGCTTGCGTTTGAGAATATAAACGACCATGATAAATGGGAAGCACATTAAGAGAACCATTTCAACGGATTTTGCGAACGATTTAGTCTATAACGCATATAAGCTCGTATTCTTGTTTCACTTCTATTATATATGTATGCTTATTCATATGCAAATTATGATGCACATTGTAGCACGCATCATCGAATAATTGTGTGCGTCATATTAATTAATCAATCTCATTAAGATATGTGCTACTTACAGACTTACAAAGAAACTAAAATTGACGATTACTTTTAAGGTGATTGATTATGATCATTAATAATATAATTATAAAATCAATATTTATCTACTGTTTGTCCACCGGCATCTACGCCATGTACGGATATAACCCCAAAAGGGTGCAAGTTAACATTTATTTTGTACCTGTTGTAGTTTGTACTTGAAATTTACTAATTGAAATTTAAATCACAAAATAAACTTGTAAGTGTGCAGAATTCAGTCAAATTAATTTTTCTTTGTGTATTACAAACGCGCACGTGATGAGAAATTATGCCTGAAATTTGTATACTGTCCTCTTTATTTATCTCGACAATAGATCATATTAATAAACAAAAATTACAAAATTGTACAATTGTAAGTGCGTATGTGTATATTTTTTCTTCCCTAAAAATGATGATGATGCAAATTTAATTCTTCGTTTGATATTTTTATAATTTCTGATAAAAAAATAATTTAAAATTCATCAAATTTGTGCTTAGCTGTATAAGAAATTTGCATTTTTTTTATTTTGCAATAGAAAGATAGCATAAATTTTTTATATAATTCCATGATGAAATTAGATATAAGCTGCGTTGCCCAAAGCAAGGGAGCATAGTCTAACCCCTTGCTGACAGACGTGATAATCTTTGATGGGCAACGACAGGGTCTCGTCCAGTAGCTTTAGGATCTCCAGGTACGCTTTCAACGCCTGCTCGTTTCGGCCCTCCTCGAGACTCGTCGATGCGACCCTAAAAAGCGCATCTGTATCCTGTAGGGCCTTCAGGCCCTTCAGGATATTCGTGCTCTTGCCACACTTCGCACATCCGATCATGAACTCGTTCGTATCGCTTCGTACCAACAACACATTACCGCAGGACGGTCCAGTCTCACATTTAAACCTAGAAGAACGAACTGATGTAACATGATAAAGTTAACGATACGTTATTAATAAAATAGAATAGCTCGATAGTTTTTAATTTAATTTTATATTTAAGAGAAATTTTTTATATTTTACTCTGTTTAAAAATAATTTTTGTATTTGGAGATGTTAACGGTTATTTATAATAATAATTGATTCGCTCAATTGAAAAATAATCAAGTAGGTAATATCAATTATATATTTTGGAATAATATCTATTAATATGAGGAAGTTGACAAATACCTGAGTATTGTTGGATCCAATTCGTCGAGAAGCGGCCAGTGTCCCGAGCACGCCTCGCAATTGCAATCGAACCAATATTGCACTCTCAATTTTCTTTTCCGCTCACTCTCGGGCATGGTTGTGAAGATTGGACCATAGTTTTCGGAGATCTCTTCACCTGCGCCAATTGTTCGAACAGCGCGAACAATCATGGTGGTACCGATGAAATACCTTGATTTAAATTTTCAGTTCGGTCTATTTAGTTAACAATAACGTGGTTAATGACGGCGAATAGAGCATTTATTATTTACCGAATCACGCCAGGATTGCACGAGTGATTCAGCATCGCTACCGTAGGGTAAACGCCACCGCCTATGAACACACTCTTGGCTTTAGCGAGTGTTTTCTCCCCTTTTGGCCTTACCAGTTCTGAAATCTAGAGAACAAGCTATATACGATCAGTAATTACGAGTTACGAGAACAAACATAACGCGTCGTCATTGTATTTGTTCTCGCAATTTTATTATAAAGTCCATAATAATAAAGTCACGATTATCCAAAAAGTCTTCAATTTATAGATAAAACAATAATTATGCAAGTTTGCAGTACAATATATATGTATGTATATACACTTTGTTAAATTAAAAAATTAATAAAACGCTTTATATTGTATAAATTAGAGAATCTTATATAAAGCAATCATCAAGATTGAACGAATTATAATGCGTTATATGTCGTTCTTACTTCGTGCGAGTTAAATTGCAATAACTGCAAATTGTGCAACAGTAATCCCGCGATAAATAATTCCTCGTCTGACAATTTACTATCCGCTGAATCGGTGGTTTTCACATTTTCTGGCAAATATTCGCTGGCCATTAATAATCTGAACAGCCAGGCTGCCATGTAGGCTCTGTGAAAAATATCCTCAGGCAACCTTTTGTCTTCGTGGGTAACTGTCGAAATATAAATACGCAAAATATTTTAAAAAATCTCAATGTAAAAAGGATATGAGCGTATCGAAAAAGAAAATAATTCATAAATTTCAATAATTGCTTCACTAACTTTATAGGGAAGAGAATCAATTAATTATCTTGAAAAAAGTTCGAAGTAAAATTCTTGATAATTTTATTAATTGAAAGAAGTTAAGAAGTGAAAATTTAGCGATATTTTTACGTAAAAATCTGCGAAATTTTTGCGTACACATTTGCGTAATAAAACATTTACAGTAGAAATTTACTTTTGAACTATAAACTTATATAATCCGGGATTTTATCTTTTTTTTCTAATTGTGTTACAAAACTACATAGTCGTTTAGGGAACATTGTTATATTTTTTTTACTTTCCTCAGTTAATTACCTAAATTGTAAAAGGCATTCGCGTAGTCATCCCCTCGATACGGATTCTCCGCAGAAATCTTCGACGCACTTCCGGGATTCCTGAGACGTTCCTTCAGCTTCATAGTTTCCTCGAAAGGTTTCTGCGTAATCGCCCTTAGGGCCAGGTAGCACGTGACCGAGGCTCTCGAGTGCCACAGGGCCGGCAGTAGCTTACACTCCCGTGAGTGCACTTGGGCGTCCGCATCTCTGCAGCGGCGGCTGCAGTACGCGACGCAGCTGCAGGTGTGACAAGCCGCAGGCATCGGTACGAATATCCTCGCGAAACACAGGTGGCAATGCGTGAGCCTTGAAAGTCGTGCACATTTTAGTCGCGATATAAATTTTGCACGACTTAAAAACTAAAAGAATCGATTTAAGAAATCGATTTTTGGAGGAAAAAGATCAATTTTCTGAAAGATGAATCTGAAAATCGCCTATATGATACTTCGATCTACCTGTACTCCGCCAGCAAAAATGTGCAATGTGGTCGTTCGACGATCACGATCTCGCCGGGTGTTATCTTCCTGGTCGCCACGGCGTGCCTACCCACGTCACCCCCATCGTCCTTGATCTCCACCGCTTTGCTGCAAGCGGGGTACAGAGGATTCCTTTTCTTCTCGAGGATAAATCTGTCCTCCAAATGCGCGTTGGACTTTTGCTTGCCGTGAACTCGCGGAGGATTCTTGGCAGTCTCGTTAAGCTGTTTGCCCTTATCCATCACGGCCAGCATCACCCTGATGTCCGCCTCGAACTTCTGCTTACGCTCTAAGGGTATCCTGGCGTCGCGGTCGTCCAGGGCCTGGAGGGCCCGCCTGAACGTCTTGACCGCCTCGTCGTGCCTCTTCAGGCCCAATAAACACCTGGCCCGTCGCTCTTCGAGTTTATAGAAAAGGTCCTTCGGGTAACCGAGTTGCAAAGCTTCCTCAATGTCCTCCAACGCGTACTCGTGACGCTCCAAGTGGTACAATGTGGCCGAGCGATTCGCCAGAATAACGCTTAATTCTAAACATTTTAGAAATTTAAATGTTTTACGTTCTCAGGTTCGATAATTACAAATCACGGTCTAAGTTATTAGTGATAGAATAACACGAGAATAATTGCAGCAGAGATTTTCGGATAAATGATTAAAGTGACAAACAGACAGTAATTTATTTGATAAGCGCATAATCCAGATTGTTTTATTTTTTTTAATTCTAATTATGTTATATAATTTTATATTAATTATAAATATTAACTGCAAACATATTAAATTATGTAGATTATGCGCTAAATGAACATTATAACGAGCGTCATGTCTACCTGTTGATGGCGCTAAAAGAGCTGCATTCGAATACGTCTCCAAGGCTTTCGCGAATTCGCCGCGACCAAAAAATTTGTTTCCGACGTCTTTCAATCGAATAGCGGTGTCGCTATCCTTGACCATAGGTTTCTTTACCTCCAGGGGCAACTGATAGGCCTCGGAGTAGCTCAAAACGAAAGCCACTCTCTCGGCGTTCGATTCGAGGGCGGCGAACCTCTTGAAATCCTGCTGGCGAATCGCCTTTCTCACCGCTAACAAATTCGAGCGGAAAAATCCACCGATTTCCGTTTCCGTCGAATTTCCCGACATAATTTTTTAAGTGTTTTTTTAAATATTAATGCGTGTTAACAATAAGAATTATATGTATTGGACATAATTATAATTAATGATACTATAGCACTTGTATGATTTCATATAATAGTAATATATTAATGTATTTATTTTTATCGAATTAAGAGAAGTATTAATTATATATTTAATATCTATTTATTTACTTATATTAAATATGCATAAAATTACATATTTAATCAAAATTAATTAGAATTATTAATTAAAACACATATCTTCTAATATTAATTAACGGAATTATTTTAGCAATTATCAGTATTTATAATAATAATAAATTTTTTATTTTTATGTTTTGCTCGCACCTTCTTTACTAATTTTTCTCGCGATTAATTCTCGAATTAATTTCTTAGCAAAATCACGTATAGAAGTGACGTGAAATTAATTAGAATTACTTTGGAGAACACGCTCTCTAGTGGCGTGTTTCTGATCGACGACTCGAAGTTACTGGCTTCTGGTGATGTGTCTGGCTAGCGAGAACTACGCGAGGCTATTTCGGCGTACGCTATTTTGAGATATTGTCGATCTTAATGTGGGTGCCTGTGTACCGCGGCAAGACGGGACCGCGTAACGCCTTCCCTCATAGGTGACGACGTAAATTTACCTATGTCCGGATTAAAGTAACCAGATCATGCTTGCTGTTACGCTTCGCTCTCATTAGATTTCTAAAGTTACGCATTATTTGGAATTTATAAGTGCTATTATTATTTTGAGAAGGAAACAAGAGTTTATAGAAATAAAAACGTGTAGTACTGACGGTAAAGAATATATTTATTAATGCTGTCATTCGTGTCGGTGCGTAGTAAACTAATTAAATGCTAGACTACGTTACACTTTACGCTAGATCGGTAGATAATTACGTTCTGGTGATGAGCGATCTTTTAGAAAAAAAATCAATTTTTTTAATCGATCTTGAATCTCAATAACTATTATAGAATAATTAGAATCGATTTACTAATCTTAAATAAAAGAAGTGATTTCTTAAAAAATGATCCAAAAAATCGCATGAAAGTTTAAATTTTAAATGATTAGAAATCAACACATAAAAAGAAAGAAAGGGCATAGAATCGATTTTTGTAGGAAAAATTTTTTTTTTTTAATCTCGAATCGAGATCGCCCATCACTAATACGTTCGGTCTATTGCTACGTGAGCTATCTAAGTTAACTATATATACAAAATTCAGATCGGCGATGTACAAAATAGCGGATGTAGGATTCATACAAGACGAGAGTGTCAATTGATAAATAATCTCGAGTTATGTCGGTGTCACAATGATAGTAAGTACAATGATGATAATGATTGAAGAAATCTCTCTTCGCACGCTCTAGGAGAATACTTTTAAGTTCTAATTTCTTAAGGTGAGAAAGGGAATCTTTGGGAAAGGGTATCAATCTGATATCTTATGCATTATTGTGTGATAATATCATATACGAGTCTTACTCCGCAATAATATTTAATAGATAATAATTACTGAAATATTAATATTAATATAATATTCTGCAATTTTTTTGTACGTTGTGTATTATACAATAATGTCAATGTATTTTTGCTTCTTGGGACTTTTTCCGGTTGAACGCTGTCGATTAAAAAGACTTGGCATGCCAAAAACAGGAAACAGACGACACCATTTGATACTGAATGTAAATGATATAATTAATACAAAAAAGATTCCAGATGAAATAAAATATTACAAAAAATATTCAATGTGGTTTACATTGTAAGATAATTTATATACTGAAACAATCTCCTTTCCTGAACTCGTCGAATCTATAGCATTTCGCTCCTCTTTAAAATCCGCAGCGTTCAATTCCACTCAGAAATATATTCCCTGTAAATCCTTCGCGAACATAATCTTTTGTTAAATGCAACGGACGAAGATCGCGAAAACCGTCTCGCGATCGTCACATCGTCATCCTTACAATTCTACGTCTTTATTTACATCCGGGAAACGTCCGGTGTCTTCGCGGGATAATTATCATTATTAGAACCCATCTCTTACATGTTCGTAGGATTCAGAAGTTGCGCCCTTAGAAGTCATATGAGCCCTCGTCGTCCTCCTTGTTGGCTCTCAGGCCCAGCCTGTACACGCCGCCGGCCACGCTGCCGCCGATGAGCGGGCCCACCCAGTAAATCCACAGATTCTTGTACTCGTCGTCCACCACGGCCGGGCCCAGGCTTCTGGCGGGATTCATGCTGCTACCGGTGACGGGCACCGCCGCCATATGGGCCACCGAGATCGTCAGGCCGATCGCGAGCGGGGCCCAGCCCCTCACATCGGTCCTCTTGGGATCCGTGACGGCGTGAACGACCAGTACCAGCAGAAACGTGATGATTATTTCCATCCCTACGCCCTGGCCAGCGGTCACCTCGGTGTGCAGCGCGGTGAGACCCAGGCCGCTGGCATGCGTTTTAGGTATAATCAGCTGCACGAAAAGACGATTCGGTTAGACGAGTCGGACTTTCTTGGCAATCCTAATTATCGCCGAATTGCAGTGAGACACGAAAGCGATACCATTTTCCATTTTCTTCCATATATTATTTAGGTTTCTTCTCTGTACAAATTGGACGGTAGGGTATTAATTGTAAGATGAAGATGAAGATGAAGTATGCAATGTCGATTTATTCGTCGGAATTAATTCGGGGTATAAAAGGATACGCAAATTACTATCATGCACGCATGCACGCACGTGCGCTGCTGTCTCCTCGCGAGTGATCCAGCTGGTCGGTCGCGACCAGTTTCTGATGTAATGGGTGTTACGGTCGACCAGAAAAAGAGAGAGAGAGAGAAAGAGAAAGAGAAAGAGAGAGAGAGAGAGAGAGAGAGAGAGAGAGAGAGAGAGAGAGAGAGAGAGAGAGAGAGAGAGAGAGAGAGAGAGAGAGAGAGAGAGAGAGAGAGAGAGACCGGGGAGAAGAGGCGGACCTTGACCTTGCGCAACGGCAATTTAATTGATACGGGTAAGACGAGGCACTTTCGGGACCCCGCGCCAAATCGAAATGACAGGCTATCAACGATCAATTTCACGCTTCGGCCGGACGATCATTGTGATTACGCCGCGCGTGTAAGGAACATAAGCGCGTTTAAATGAAAACGTCGGACGCGCGACGCGCCGACGCGATCTCCTCGAGTTGCATTTTATAACTTATACAACGCAGTCAACGATGTTCAGTAATTTAAGCTCTAAATAATTCCAACTAGCAAAATAAGAAAGAATTTAATTTTTAATAATCCCGTTTTCATGGCCTAATTAAATAATAAGAGAATCGGAGATTAAATAATACGAAACTTAAATTGCCATCTAATCTGGCCGTTTTTTTGTTGTGCATTCGGAGAATTTTTTTAGGAGATATGGAAATCAATTTTGAAATTATTATATATTTAGATTAATTTTCTTGAATTAAAAAAAATGAATCGCAGTAAACTTTTAAATTCTACGTACATTGAGAACAGCGGACCCCGCAATAGCGCCGCAACACTGGCAGACGATGTAACTGATAGTTTTGAGAAGACTGCAATTTCCGCTGATCAGCAGACCGAACGACACAGCCGGGTTTACGTGACAGCCGGAAATCGGTCCTAGAACCTAAAAATAGAAAAAAGATATTGTAACATCTCGTTAACAAGGTAATAATAATTTGTTTTAATTTTTCGCGTTTTTTCTCTTATAAAACTAAACAGTAATATGATAACCCGCACAAACGGAAATGCATAGATCAGGAAATAAGATACGATCCTTTCGTCGTAATTTTACATTTATAACTTTAAAGATCCTTCCTTTGTCAGTTATGGTTACGATTATATCACGCTATCGTCGTGTCGAATCTTCCAGCATTAGAAACCATCGCGGGAGTGGTTTACGATCCATTTCTCGATCGGCGAACTTGCTAATAAAACCCGGGCCGTGAGAAAATTTCTAAAGCCTCACTTTCGCAATTGCGCGGTCCCACGCCCGAAGAGGAGTAGGGGAAAAAAGAGAGAGAAAAAGACAAAATTCATTTCTTAAATTTATCTCGGACAGTTTCTCAACGATCAACGTCGCCGCGTTTTGACAATCCTACACCGTGTGTATGTGTGTACGCCTGCTTGTAAATTCCCTTTACGTACTCGGCATATAGTTACGCAGAGCTCGCATGGACGACTCGAAACGATCTCGAGCGCCCGACCTTCTCGTAGATAGCTGGATGAGCGATCTGCTTTGGAGTCTAAGACTATTTTGCGAGATAATTTCAATAAAAACGCGTTATATTTAAATTAATGCGAATAATAAAGTAAAAAATAATCAGAGACGATAAACAAAAATATCCCAGTGAACATATAGTGTCCCAAATCGAGACATATGACGTCTTAAGACGTCTTATGTCCCGATTTGGAACATGCGTGTTGTCTGATAATTCTAGGTTCCGCTACAGTTGCACAAGTATTCGCGAGGTGTCTGGACACGAGCCTTCAAGCCGGGGCGTAAACGCGATGCATCCAGAGCAGTCGATGTTTGATTTATAGTGGCATTGCGTGTGGTTGCTAATCGATAGCAGATGGTGGCCGTGGCAGATAAAACGCAAACCGATCTAATTCACGTGCGCAATTTGCACACACAAATTGCTTGTAATGTCCGCTTGTAAGCTCACTTCGCAAATTGCTGGTAAACTTCCACCTGGTATTAGCGCATTTTGCATTAATAATAACGTCGTTCAAAACGCGATTGTAGCGCACGATATAAGTCGCATTAGACTTAACGCGCACGCAATAATCGACTACTTTGTTGCAAATAACATATCATGCGTTAAAACGATAGTTCGATAAAAATTCCTAGCTACACCAGGATGCGTTAATAATTGCACCTGGAAAATGATCAATACAAACGAACGTGATGCCCTTTTCGCGTTTACGCAAACATGTACGTTTCGATCTTATTATGCACGCGTATATAATAAATTATTTTACAAATAACATACAACTATATTCATTAAAATGAATCAATTTAATAAAAAAAACCTAGGTATGTTGGATAATTATCTTAGAATGAAACAAAAGCATTACCCTTTTTTTTCGGTGCATCTTACAGGTTCATCTTAATTACGGAATTCCTCGGATTAATCCGGCACGCGAGACTCCGCAGATTCCGCGGCGTCGCTCGCTGGACTCGTCTAAGTCCCTCGGCTTGGGCCCGCTGGGCCTGGAATACGGTGCGGGCCCCGACGCACCGCGCCGCGGCCCAGTTCTCATGCACGCCGGCAAGGTCTCGGCTCGCCGCGGGCGATCGGCACACATATGCGCCGACCACGATTACGCAAGTGTTCCTCTCTCTCTTCTCTTTTGTCCCTTTATTTCTCTCGATCCTCTCGGTCCCCGTCAACACGCTCGCTCACCGATCCGCGATTTCCGACAATTCCCGCCGCGAATCCCGTCGAGGCATTGCGCGAGAGGTATCCTGAATTTGCACCACCGTTTATTCAAAATTCGCCGGGAAAACTCGTCGGAAGATTCGATCGATTGTTATCCGCGGAAAAGAAAAAGTATCGCGAACAAATGTACAGGGTGTCCCTGAGGCGGCCGCTTTTAACTTTAACGAGAGCCTCTTTTTAATGAGAGTCTCCTTATTATAATAAAAGATTTTGACCGAGAATTGATTCGCCATTGAAACGCCGGCCGGGACCGACAGAGTAAACGGGAGAGACAGATTTTTTTGTGCGCGCGCGGGTCCCACACAAGCGGGACCGTACGACTTGGCCTTGCGGATTGCCAGATGAGATGAAAAATCCTCGTGTCTTACGGCTTTAAGTGACACGTACCTACTCACGCGACGCGTGAATCCGCTTGGGCCCCCGTATAGGCATAAAACGCGTCATATTTAAAGCGCGCCCTAAAAGGGAAAGTTATGCCACTTTTCGCGACTCATCGACCTTGTCTTCGCGGCGTTGTTCCGAGAAAAGCAATAAACGAACCCCCGGATGCCCGCGCGAAATTTGCACGTATCTCGGCGGTTCTTATTTTGCCTTATTTTGCCCTCGCGCACCTACTTCGAGATGCTTTGTATTTTTCAGCCATCGTGTGATTGCTTCGTATTTCTCAGCGATCAAATGTGATTGGTTGAAATCACTGGTTGTGTTGGTCGCAAATCTTACTTGTCTCTCAATTTCGGATTTTTCGATCTTCAGTTCATCTTCCGATAAAATAAAATAGAAAGTAAGTGGAAATTAAGCGATAATCCTGTTCAAAATTTCTTTGAGACTTATTTCAGTGAAATGTGGCTATATATTCAAGAAGCCGGATCGTAGCCCACGCAGATCTTACGATTTCGGATTTTTAAATTTGCACTTTCGGTGAAATTATAAGTGAAAAATACGGAAGTCCCAGTCTAAAGTTTCTTGGACAGTCAAATGCGGCTGTTCGAAAACCCACGCAGATAATAAATCTTCACTTTCAGCGAAACTAACTGAAAAAATGTGGTAATTTTTCATTCCAAGTTTCTCGGGACAGTCGTTTTAGCCGATTATTGGACTCCCCATGGACTCTTCACGCGGTTTCTTTAACGTTCTTGAATTAGAGATCGAACGAAAAATAAAATTAATTTCCAACATCCGTTCCGGCACACCGGTAGGTCGCACAATCTCGAATTATCTTGCGGTTTCGCGCCCTCGGGGCCTTACGACCCACAGCCCGCGGTCATACGCTCCCGTCTGCAAAGTGCGCAGGATCGGATTCGAAGGGGATAATACCGCGAGCTGTTGCAGACCGTTTGACGAGAAATAAATGATGAACCAAAACAATAAAAGAAAGAATAATAAAATAAAAAACGGGATATCAATGCGGCAATCGTCGCGTTTTTCTCTACTATAAGGAAAGGCAACTTTACACAAATAATCCTGGCTTAGAGTCTTTATAATATCTCTTCATTTTTCTGTATATGAATACTGAAATGTAATAAAATAAAGTATGATCAAATAACGGTCACAATAAGATGCGATTATTAATAAATATGAAATATGATATCCTATTTGATAATAATAGAATTACAAAGCAATGGAATTGCATCATAATATAACTACATAATACATAATACCGAAATAAAATAGAATAATGAAACCGCGCACATTTTCGATGCATTATTAATCGCAGTCTCGCTTTCTTATCGTCGACGAAACTCATCGCGGACGGGATAAATCCGAACCTGAAGATGCATATTCGCCGTGCACGTGCCACGTTCCTTTTTCGCGCGAACGAGCGTGCACGTGTGACACACGTTGCTGAAACTTCGTCACGAATTAGCGGCGAACAGGTGCAAGGAGGATCTCGCGCGCGGTAAATTATTCCAGAAATACGTCCGTAGAATATACGATGATAGGCAAAGCTGATCGCCTTGAATCACTTTCCTGTCTCCTCCGTGGCGGATCATATCTTATTGTCATCCAAATGACGGAGGTCGAAGGCTGATGCTGAATTCGCGGTAAAACCACAAGGGACTCTCGAAGCCGTGAGCGCGTGAAATGGAAAAAGCGTCCGATCCCATGAGAGCTGTTGACCCTTTTCAACTTTATTCTTTCGAAACTGCATGAACAATAGCGAAATATTGCGGTATGATACCAGCGATATGAACTAACTATAAATGATAAATTGATACGTGGCATTCGCTACCAGCGAATTATTTATGTACGTCCAATTCGATTCCCGATGCGTCGCATTGGACAATTAATTTAAAATATTTAAATAAAACGTCAAGATAAATTCCATTGTTATTTATATATATTATATATTTTTTTTTTCGTACGATTCAAATCACGATCGTGATAAGTGCCGTGAAACCTAAGATATTAATGATAATAAATAGTAGCGCGAAAAGAAATGAGATTGAGACATCGAGAAAGTGTTTCACGCCAATAACGCGAGAAGGATCGGAGGGATCCAGCATTAACGAGATGCGTGCAAATTTACGATGCAAATTACGCGTCTCTCTCTCCTTTTCGAGAGACACGGACCGTCATCGTCCGTCGACTCGTTCGAGAGTTAAATACGACGGAGCGCGAGCATTAAATAATGGGCCCCGCCAACGTATTGTCAGTAATTACCGTAAGGTGTCTGGCCCCGCTGTTCCGTTACAAATTTGTACACGCTGTCGGCGGCACTCTTACTGCGCGAAGCCGCAGGATCGGATCCGCAAACTCTTCGGAGAGAGATAGAAAAGAAAGAAAAGAAAGAGAGAGAAAGAAAAAGAAAGAAAGAGAAAGAGCCTAATCTGAATTATTTCTGTATATCATAGTATAACATACATTAATAAAAAATTAATAAAAATTAGTTGATTAATTGATTTCACTAATCGACAAGGACAATAGCAATTAAAAATAAAATATTTGAATAATAATTAATAATTGCTAATTAACAATAGAAACTAAAAGAATTTTTAATCTCTTATTAGCATTTGTCGAATTTATTTTTAACTACATCTGTTAAAATATTTCATTAACTATTGAGTAATGAATGATTAATATACACCTTAAAGTTTGCTTTTGAATTACATAATTATGATGTAGCTATTGCGCAACATAATATAATTATTTTGTTAAACGAGTTTATTTGCCGGCCAAATTTTCCCTTCGTCTTGAATTTCTTCGAGTAACATATCGGCGATTAAATAATTTAAAGATGCATTACGATTGGCGCGAGTATCAGGCCCATCAATCTCTAGGATCCATCAATCTCTCCTGATCCTTTCCAGTGCGGGCCTGCGTGTAGAGACGTAATTGGGCTGCGTGACGCACACGAGCTGCAAGGCGTAGGACAATGATCTTTTGCCTGTGGGCCTGCCTTACGCAACGAACGCCGCGTGCACGAGGGAGCGGTCCCTCTCGGGGCCCATAAAGGCCCCCAGCAAGATGACTCTAATGTTTGCCGAAGGATACGCCGTTCTTACCGCAGGAGTCAGATTTTGTCTTAGATAAATCCTATTTCAGATATTCTTGCTTGCTCATACACTCCAACCGTAAATCATCCTTTTCCATTTTATTGCGTCACGCTGAAGCTTTTGAATCGCTTCATTGATTTCTTCTTTTATCTTATATCTTGGACGTGCGCGACAGAAAAGATTGACAAACTATACGAGATATTAAGGTGAGAAAACAATATTAAAATTTTGAATTTTTTGTCTTTCGACAAAATATTTGTATTATTTTTATAATTTTGGATTTTAATATTATTTTTTTATCGAAATTTGAACTTTCTTGTCTTTATTTTTTATACGTCCGATTTGTATGTTATTTTATTCAAATATTGTTTATTGTTTATTAAATTTATAAGTGGATTGGGTATATATTTTTAAACTGTTTAACATGAAGCAATCTGCATTTTGTTCAAATTTATTGTGAATTTTGTCTCACATATGATTTCTAAACGAGATCGTCGCAAGTAAAATTTCGGAAAATATAACGGACTGTTTCGGAAAATATGACGGACTTGCCGAAAAGAATCGCAGAAACGTGTGACGCAAGATCGTAAGGCCCGGGATAAAATGAAGTATCGAAACTTAAATGTGTCGAAAGCCTTGGCCCGGCTCTAAAATCAATATTGGCGGGCATACGAGTTTTATGCAAATTTTTCCGAAAGAAAACAATGCGGCGCGGTCACGGCACATATTGCACAAATCCGGCAAAGCGTAAAGCCCCTTGCACAATGCCAGGCAACAGGCAATAGGAACAGGGAATAGAAATCAGAAATCATGTATAAATGCAGAATAAACAGTGACACAGGCAATAGACACAGAGTTTCCGTCACGTTGGAAATTCTGTGCCTATTGCCTATTGCCAACCAATCATAGCATTTGAATTTTTTAGGTTGTAATTAACGATTTTTTGGTTATTTCCTGTTCCTATTGCCTGTTGCCTGGCATTGTGCAAGGGGCTTAAATCAGCGAGAGGAGCGGTAATAGAATATAAAGCGGCATTAAAACTGCGCGAGAGATGTCTTTCAACGGAATGATTAGCGAGTCATCATAAATCAATAATCTCATGAATCTCTCGAGAAAGTGAGAGGCGATCGTTAATTTGACGTCATATATGCTACGAACGGAAAATGTAAGGATCTCGCTCTCGTTGCGCGTTTATCTTGCTCTGAAAATTGCGAGAGACGAGCGATCTGAAACACGAGATAATGGCGGGGATATACTTTTTGCTCGTCGCAAAAATTCGTACGCGTGCAGACGTGTGCAGACTCAGATGCTTATCATCCGCGCGTGCGGATAATTAATAAGTCACTCCTTTGTGATTTTGAAACCTTTTTAGTTTAACTAATTGCGCCCGTCATTTACTTTGACATCGTTGCTCGTCTAATTACGTCTAATTGGCTTAATTGAATTAAAATGCAATTTTAATCAAACGGGCTTGAGCAGAGCAAACATCAATTTAATTGAATGAAACATAATGTATTACACTGACAAACGTTTTAAAAATTAACTTACTCTTAGGCTAATGAAGAATTTAATCAATGGAATTTTCATTAATATCTTTTATCTTATCGCTATCGAACTTGCTGACATATTAATCTACGCGCGCCCTTGGTTTAGGGAAGAATATCCTCTAAAAAAAATGTACTTTGCCAAGACACGCGCGTTAATTTTAAATTATTAATTATTAATCTTGAACGATAATCAAAGCTACAATCTGTTATTCTGTCCACTCTATTTTGACTTTTCTTGATTGACTGACATTTTAGTATCTCAGTTATGCAAGTCAAGATAAGTCAAAGCAGAGTGGGCAGAATTTTAGATTGTAGCTTTAATTGTCACGAGACACTTAATAAGGCCGGCTAAAAATCGCAATTCGTCGAAGAGATCTCCTCTAGGATCTCTCCTCTCGTTTAACGACACCAACGACCTGTGTTTTCCGACGATCCGAGCGGGATGCTGTTAATTGCATCTCGCGTTGCGCAAGAGCAAGCTCTGCCCCTCGCTCTTCTCGCCTCGCGCGCTCTCAAGTGCCGCGCATTTGCGTATAATGCGGAGCGAGATGCGTGCGATTTGCATTCGAACAGAACAGGATCGGCTGTGACTTTGCAGATCTGCGTCTCCTCCTCCCTCCCTTCTCTCTCCATCTATCACTCTTCTCTTTCTTTCACCTTCTCACTTTGTGCTCTTCCCATTCTTCTCGCTCTCTCGTCCTTCGACCTCCTCCCTTGCGCGACGTCCCTTTCTTTCTTCTCTCTCTTTCTTTCTTTTTTTTTATATCGCCATCCTTAACCGGCCCGCGCAAAAAAGACGGTAGAACGCAGAATGAGGAATGGTTGAACTGCACGAAGTTGCAAGTGTACGAGGGGATTTTAATAATAACGTTTGCGCAAACTTTTTGTGAGCTGCTCTTTATTCTCTCTCTCTCTCTCTCTCTCTCTCTCTCTCTCTCTCTCGCGAAGTCCAAATTCGTTGGATTGTGAACCAATATTATTAATCGTCGAAGTGAGATTTTAGTTTTCTCCAAATCGATAAATATTGACCAATTAAATTTTTGCTGTTTTTAATAAGTAGATACTTGTTGCAATCATATATACAATAAATACTTGTAATTAAAATTTTTCTGTATAGGCAATTTTCCTTCAAATTAAAGAAAAATTAGAAAACTTTGATTAAAATTGAAAAAGATTTGTACAATTTTAATTAGACAACAATATTTGCAAAAATTTTAATTATAATTAGATTTTATTAGAAGAGAAATTTAAAAATTCTAATTAATATTACAATTCAATTAAGTTAAATCAAAGAAATCTGAAGTTCAGAAAAGATCAATAATTATTTAATAATTTGTTCGATTTAGTTTCAAGACTGGTTGAAAACAAAATTTAGGAAAACGAGTGACGACTACGTGTCAAATAAATTTGAAATAACGAAGAAGTAGAAAAAGAGGAGTGTCACCGAGTGCGACACAAGGTTGCACGATTTTAATCGCGGCGAATTGCGGGGTTTCACAAGCTAATGAAAAGTGCACGACGTGGACGGCTCTCGTGCTTTTTGCCGGGCCTACATCTCGGGAACACCCGTGTCGCGTGGAAGAATACACGTTTCACGAGCGCGTATTAATCTCTAAAAGAAATATTAGCATACTCACGAACGGATGTTATTTACGGCCCATTATAAGAATTATTACGCAAACAAAAAAGGTCTAAGTAAAAAAAAAGAGAAAGATGATCGTTACCTTGTATTAATAACTGTTATATTAATAATAAGTTTTTGCGAATCACAAATATATTAAATTGCGCAAATATATTAAATTCCAACTTGAATATTGACATTATATACATACATGAAAGATAACATTCAATATTTCTCTGTCCAAATTCTATTAAAAATATCACATTGGATTTAAATTAAGTTTTTTATTTATGTGGAACACGAAAATGTCAAAACACGATTAATTATATTATCAATCTTAATTCCCAATAATTGACGTAGGTATTCCTTTAATAACCGTAAGCGGTTATATCCAATCCGCGTGCTGTGCTATTGATGCAAGCGGTGTGCTATGAGATCTCTCATCGCGCACTAGATCCACGACAATTATCTTGTACAATTATTTCATCTCGATAAACACGCGGACTCTTTCAAATATTTTTTCAGCGCTACTCCATAATGCGTCGTTTGTTCAAGTTTTTCTGTCTCTGTCTTTTTTACTGCCTAGAGAAAAGCCACTTAACGTTTCTTTGCCAAGTCTTATTCAGCGACGATCGGTCGTGCACAGCGCACTTGTATAAATTATAACTTTTATTCCACGATAGAAAGAGAGAGAGAGAGAGAGAGAGAGAGAGAGAGAGAGAGAGAGAGAGAGAGAGAGAGAGAGAGAGAGAGAGAGAGAGGAAGAAAGAGACAATCGATCTATAAATAATAAGCGGTTACACAGATGTCATCAACGTTTGTTCCTCACGCCGGCTGCGTGCAAAGCGATTGGTGTAACAAAACCTATCGCTAACATCGGAGACAATACCGCCTGTTGGAGCGAGAGAGACTTTTGGCATTCATTTCTCGTTCTGAATGGAGCTGTCGGATCGAGAACGCGTCTTAGATCTCAAGTGGAGAATTTTCGATTGAGTCGCCTGTTTGAAGAGACGCGTGGCTAAACGATGCTGTAACACGATTACGGTATACGATTGAGATATAATTGGATGTTGGAGTTGAAGGGAGGAGGGTGTCGTTTTAAACTCTAGCGCCAGAACATTAATTTGTCAAAAGCTTATAAAGATACGCATTATCGTAAAAGGGATACGTATCGCATAGAATTTGAGAAAGTGCGGCATATTCTTTACTGGAAAATAGGATCGTTAAATAAATCGTGAAACTTATGTTTTAATATAAAATAAATTTATTGTTTTTAGACTTTAATTTACTTATTTTTAAAATCCTTAAAAATCCTGAAACAGTTCTAAAAAGCAGTAAAAAAGTTTTTTCTTTAATGAAATAATTCAGATAGGTGTCTTATAAATTTTATCATTTTTACTAAAATCAACTCTTGAAAAAGTAAAATCTAATCTTGTCAGACTTTTACTTCGAGGCTTTATACTTCGAGAGATCGATTTCTTAAGATTTCAAAAGAAGAGATATTTTAAAACCCCTATCATTCAATCGTCGTTCTCAATTAAAAATCGAGTTCGGATCTCATTGTCTATCTCTCTTTAGGGAGAAGATAAAATTCTTCGCGCAATTTTTAGAGCACCGTACAGTCATATCCGCGCCGCGAGCTGTCGGAAAGTGAAGTCAAAAGGGCGATACGCACAGGCGGGATAATAGTGAGCGCTAGTCTCTCTCGGGCTCCAGCTCCGGATCTCTCGAGTAGGTTGTCAGAAGCCCCCGGGGCACAATTGCACCATCTCCGGACGGAGTTAGACCCCCTTGGGCGAACCGGCGACCTTATTTACCCTACCACCACGCGGGGCCCGGGCGGCCCACACATGTGCGTTCGCGTGTGTCAATTAAAACGTCGCCGCAACTAAGCCGAAGTTCACGATCCTTTTACGAGAGGCATAGATGGACATGGCGGAAAACAGATCGAGGGCGGGGAAAAATGATCGCGGCACGACGGACGATCGGTGTACACAGTTTAAGAAGACTGGTCTCGAAAAGGGGGGTGGGGAACTAAATTTGCGTCAATCGCTGTGATTAGATGATATTAAATATATCTTAGAAAAATACATTCTGTTCATAGCTTGCTAATATTATTGATTATTTTGTACTATTTAATTTTATTTATCTTATTAATTTTTTTATCTTAATGTTAATTAATTTATATATATGAGAGGGAGAGTTTTTTTTATTTTTCTCAGAGAAAAGACACGCCGTTAAATTAAGCTAACATTGTTGTAACGATGTTTATCCTGTTCTGCTAATTATAACAACCATCTTATTCTTTTACTTTCGTTTTCGACTATGTCCACGAACGAAGTTCAAGTCGGGGGGGACGGCAATTTATCCCGGGCTTCCCACGCCCGGCCACGAATCGTCAGCGAAAAAATATTTCAGCCAGTTAACGAAGTGACCATTCATCTCCTCGTGATCGCGTCGCGTGGATTCTGATTGATACAAAAGAGGCCGCGCAAGTGCTCTTCACAAATCGTTTCGGCCCGAAAGTTCGCGTGTCGACAGAGCAGCGCGCTATAAACTGTTTCGAGGACGAGGTCAGTCCGCGAATTCGAAAGGACGAGCCGCGAGCGCGATTTAAGGATGATTCCCCTCGCCCTTCCTTCTCGTCTATTTATCCGTCTCAATAAACGGGCAAGCGATCCGGTCTTGCCCGTGCAATCGCATATCGTCGAGAGTGCACTCGTAGCAGGAGTGCGCGGAATTTGTGAGGAACTTGTTGCGAAAATTTGTTTCTGGACGATTCTAAAGATCATTTGACTTCTAAAATCATTTTTACTTATAGTCTTTTAAATCCTTACAATTCTCTGAAGTATTTTCACTCATAAAGCGTAAAAATAGAAAAAAAAGCATTAATATTTCGATTAGTTTTATTTTAGCTATAATACTATTATTAATTAAAAATTCTTTTATTATGATATTTAATTATTAATTATTAATCTTTTTAATATCGCTGTCCCACATTTTCCTACATTTTTGTTTTGTTATTAGGTATATATGTATGTACGTATGATACATACTTTTTTTTCTTTACTTTTTTTCTCTTTTGACTCGTAATACAAGATGTGAAGAAAAGATAAAAGGATTGAAACGACAGAGCAATCGACATGTACAAAACGCCAAGCGCAAAATTACAGAAAATTGCAATCGAGAAAAACGGCTCTCGAATGATGATTTTGCGATTTCGTAATGAAGCATTTTAGACGATCGCTACCGATAAGAATTAATCACTCGCGAGAGAATCGTATGCGATACCGCGTAACGGACGAGCATATCCTCCGCGGTACTTGATCGAAACGCGATCAACGATTACTTCGTTCTCTACCGGTGGTTATCTTATCTTTTTTCCTCTTTAAACCTTTGCGGAACGTTGCTATTTCGATTGAGATCGCATACTTCACGCTTTACATAAGCAGATTAGCGTAAGAACGACTGAAATATTGTCGGCGATTTTTCTTATAAAGAAAATTCGCGATCAAACGATATCAGTCTATAATTTAAATTTTTTGTTTCCTCTTCTCTCAATATATTTTATTTAAATATTATTTAAAGTATATCTTAAAGCATACATTAATAAAAGAAAGGTTACATCACATAAAATGTCCTCTTACATTAGCCTGTAGAAAGATCAATTCATGGAACGAGAGTAAGAGTGACTAGACGGGTCGCGAAATTTAATCGAGGTGAATGGAATCCCCATTTTGGATGCTCGAAATATGGTGTGTTGAAAAAGCGTGTGTATTGAATTATATTTTAAATATATATTGAGATGAGTCGACACATAAAATCAATTTTAAGAATTGTAGAAGGAATTAAGTGTCAATCACCAATATAATCAGTTCTGCACAAATCTTATTGTATAACGTCAAAAAAACGAGTCATCATTTATTATTTATTATTTATTTAGAATGTAAAAGGCACGCTTAACAAAATTTCTCCGGAATTCACTTTTTTTTACTTTGTACATAATTTATTTTCAAGAAGCGCGTTTATCCAATCCATTCAACGAAATCAACGAATATTCGAAATATGTAAACATGATCGATATGGTGGATCGAAAAGCAAGTTCGCGCGAGAGGCGCTTTGCGGAAAAAGGAAAGGTTAAATCACGAGGTATGTTAATTAATTACTAATCATGACGTAAAGCGAGGTGATTATACGCGCTTGTTTCTCATACGCGTGTCACCGTTAAATGCAGATGTCCGAGCGGACGATTGAAATGTCCTCGCGGAGAATAATGCTAATCTTTTTTTGATATTTTTAGAATCCCCCTACGTCACGCGAAGATCCTCAGTTTTGTCTGATTTTAATATTCCCCAAATAAAAAATATATTTTTCCCAAATTGTTATAAATATATATTTTTAAATATATACGTTATATAATATCTATATTTCTCGCAATGTTTTTGTGACGCGGATTAAATATGGAAACGTCCAGACCGTAATTAATGGAAAATATTTTTGCTTTGTGCATTGTTGCGTAAGACAGCAGCTATTAATCGACAATTATTCTTTTAAATTGCAATTCTATTTAAAACGCGTATACTGTATATTACGTGGAACGTACAATAATTTATAATGTGAGATATGACGTTATATATTTAGCTTCAGTTATATATTCCGCTGTTGTTTAGCTATCAAACATATCACAATCCATTATTTATTGCAAAAAGTATATGTCCGTAAATTATTAAATTGATTATTAATCGATAAAAGATAAATTTCAAATTGTATATTTCTTTGTATAAACTGGGAAATAAAAAAGAAGAAAATGTTCAAGGAAGCGAATTCAAGGGAAGCCGAGTATTCGCGTACGTATATACATATACGTTTTTTACGAGCAAAGATAAGAATTCATGTGGAACGTAATGTATTTCATTGAGCGAGCAAATCTTAGTCGGAGTGTTTATGCAATATTCCTATCACAGTTTTCTAAAAATATCTTTTATATGGAAACTATTTGTTTCAACGGAAATACTCAAGCAGACAAAATATTCGAAGAACAAGATAAAATGAGAAGAACTCGTAATTCTGACACGACTTCCACTTTTCAATGCATAAAAATATTTTTGGCGAATCCGTTTAATCAATTTTTATCACAAGTATTCACTAAGCTATCTATTATAAATCATTTACCGCCACAGTTGTCATCTATCACATATTACGATTAAAATTAGAAAAGAAAAATCTGATTTAAATTCTATTTAAATTTTAATTAAATTACGATAAAGATAAATTCTGAATTCATGCATGAAATTTCTAAATTTGTATTTTTTTCGTACATAATTTTTTAACGAAATTAAGATTACTACATTTAGAGTTCTTTTGTATACTTTTTGGTTTAATATTTTCAATTTTACTATTAATTATTATATTTCTATGTAGAATCGTTTATTTTACACTTATTACGTTTATCACTTATTATTACGTTTATTACATTTATTTTTACTGACGACAATGGTGACTCACCTGTGCCAAACTTGCCACCGCGAGGCCGAAGGTAAATGCGATGTGCAAAACACTCGGCGGCATCGTAGTTGTCCACGAGATACAGGATGCGGTGCCTATGAGGACCAGGAGAAACGTGCCCAGGATCTCGGCGAACAGCATCACCAGGAAGTCGAGCTTGGTGACCTCCTCCAGGCCAACGAACTCCTTCATGCCTGCGAAAAAAAATCCGAAAGTCGATCAGCTCCAGCTGCGATCCGATCCATTTCCCGAAGAACTCGAAGAAATTAATCTACGTCTAACTTTCGTAACTTCAATCTTCGCAACGGTGGTACAATCTACTTGTTTAAGAAAATTAACTTTCGTATAATTTCACAATGCGGGTTTCTTGCGCTTTCTGCACACTTATGATGAGCGAAAGAGAAATAAGAAGAGGCGAAATTGAGAGGTACAATTAAAACAGATTTGTTTAGATTGTAACGTAATAAAAAAGTTTGTAGATTGTTAATTTAGATCTTACCTTTATTATCTTTATTGCATTAGATTGTAATTTATTTTTGGTTTATTTTAGACTTACTGTAATTTATTAACGTACACTCTATTGAATCAATTACGTTTTCCGTAAATTTGTATTTTATTTCCTATTTCTTTGTTAATTTGCAATTTATGTAATTTAATTTATTGGTTAATAACTCAATTTACCAATTCGCGACTTGAATTAATTAAATAAAAAAAGTGTGATGAGCGAATATACAAGAGGGAAGTTAGCGAATTCTTATCGCACCCTTATCAAGATATCATACACAAGAAACATGTGTCCAATCGCCTTTTAGAGTGTAGTGGAATGGATTGCAAAATTGTGATTGAAAGGCGCGATTAAAAGGCGTCTGCGATAACGTGTAATGTGTAATGTCCGAACTAATGTGTTTGATATTAATTCAAGATAAAAGTTAAGTCATGTCCGGCACATTATTGCGAGGAATTTCCCGAAATATCTATGAATGTCGGACTACTTTTAAGGAGGCCGACCATTGCGAAACGATATATATTCGTCCGCGAGTGATATAATTCTATAAATGTTAATTGCTAAACGTGCTTTTAAGTACCCATTGATTTATAGAATATTTATATTTTAGATCTTAATTTTATGCAAAACTTGCGCATTTTTTAATTTATATTGCATATTTAATATATAAATTGTCTCAATATTTAAGTTTTTATTCTATTTATTTGATTAATTACCTATATTTATTTCATTTCTTTAAAATTTATAACATGTCCAGTTTATAAGTTTAAAAAATACTCTCTTTCTTTCAAATTATTTTCAAGATTTGGTACTGCAAACACTTAAGATGTTTAGAAACCTAAAGTCACGGATAAAGACGATTGAATTTGGTTAAAAAATGAAGTTTAAATTAAAAGAAGAAAAGATCGCGAATGATAAAAGTTATGTGACTCTTTCGTAACGCCTTATATATATCGGTCATATGTTTTGGGTCTCAATGACAGGATCGCACGCGGTTTGCCTATGTAATTTACTATCTAGCTAACAATGCGACGTATATCTTGGCTTACATGCATCGTCACGACGAACAGCTACCTTGAATCTCGTTCTTGCACGTAACATTATCATTGATCAGCTACTTCCTTTTTTTTTTATACGGCACGGTCGAGATAAAAATCCAACCGTAAAATAACAACAAAAAGTTTTCTGATGCGTAAAAACTTAACTTTAAACACTTTAACTAACTTTAAACTACTAACTTTAAAAACTTTTAAAAGATTCGGACTTCATTCCCAATCTAATTGTTAATAAATTTTTTATAGAAACGCAAATGTATATATAATTACAGCACCTGTTCTGTTTATGTTTCATAAATCCACAGCTTAGAAAATTTTTACTAAATTTTTGCTGCAGTTTTTCGATTATCTTGCTAGTCCACTTAGCAAAGTCCTATCTATTCTTGATTAGATCTAATCGGATAAATGCATATAAGATAAATCTATTAAAATCAAGCTCTACACACCGTAATAAAATTAAATATTTAAATCTAATCGCGATGTGACAGGAATAATTAATCATGTCCATCTAGCACAATCTCGTCTTTTCATCCTCGATACGACACCTCCGATGTAATCCCTCGATACAAGGAATATTTAATCACCGGCATATCAACACGTCAACCGTCCCCTTGATACTCGATAGTTCCCATGCGCCACGTACCTTTCCACGGTTTGCTCATGGTCACTCTGATAACAGATCGCTCCTCGACCACTTCCGGGGGGTTCACCACTTCGAACTACTCTCGATCTCCCTGAGAAGATCGATGTTCTCCAAAGACGACAAAGAACGAGCCGATTCGTCTCGACGGTCCTCAGGCGGAAACCTCCTCAGCGACTTCCTCCCCCTGCGTACCCTCGACGGTGTCGCGGTGTGTTCAACTCGCACGATGTGGAAAGGGAAATTCGAATAACACCCCCGGGATATGTCAAAGAACACGAGGAGCGGTGGACCGGCACTTCCTACGCTATCCACGAGTGGTGCACACCACGTGAAAGAGTTTCTGGGCGACGTGCGCGAGTTTCGCCTTCATATATCGCTTGCGTTCGCCGACCGGCGGCGCGGGTCCTCCCTCTCCCCGAGCAGCAAGCGCGCGCGCGGGCGCGCCCGCGCCCACGTGCCCCCCTTGTCTCTTCTTCCTTTGAAGCCCCCAGCCGAGAATGCGGCCGATCGTTCGAAAGCTTATCGAGGAAGGAAAAGAAAAGAACTTGCACAAGGGGGTACAACCGTGCCCATCCTGTCGCTCTCGATCCATCAGGACGCGCGATTTCCATGCACCGGTCTGTCGAGCGATCGCGGCGCGTGCCCTTGACACGCGGCCGAGATTAACGTAAATCTCTACGTTCGATGAAGTCACGATGTGTTAAAGAAGTTTTTTTTATAAAATCATTAGTATAACTAGCTAATATATTTAAGTTAAAATAATTATATTTAAAGTGTTAAATATAATCAATTAAATTAAAATGATTTGATAATGTTTAATAAAATTAAAAGAATTTGTTTAGTAAATTATAATCCAAGATTGGATATAATTGAATTTTAATTATAACATTTTAAGATCCATCTTTTATAAAAAAAAAATTAATCCCAAATCTCAAATTTATTAGACACTTTTCAGATATTTATAATTACATGCTTTAATTACCTACGTCTCCTGAACACATTTTCACGCAGTTCTTTCGACATCGCGTCGTCTGAGTCGCGACTCGCGAATTCTTTGTTTACAATCAGAATGTATTTTTGCATCGCGATGAGTTTACTGGGTGCAAGTTTCATTTGCATACCTCTTCCAATTAATCAGTCACAATGGGAGGGTTGCACTTTCGGACGGTAGGCTTGAGGAAAGGAGCGTCCACCGTCCACCGGAGTGCCACGCGTAAACATTCGGCATGCGTGACGCGTGACGCACGTGCGTTACGCGCGATGAAGGTAATGGCGTGTCGCAGCGCCGCATGTGCGTATGCAGTACCATTCATGAATTCGCAAACCTGATTTAGCGGATAGATGACCTTTAACGAGCAACACACGCACGTCAATTTGCAATTTATATTCTTATGTAATTTCGCCGAAATTTATGATTGTGTAAAAACTTTAGAAAACACGTTCGCGAAGAGCAACTTCCAGTTCCAGTTCGCCTCTTATACTTCAAGTTCGGCACTTTGGCGACTCTCAATGTCTTTTATTTATTTATTTAAAAACTTCTCTTGTTTGTTTACCTATTACAATCTCCAGTGGGTCAAAGAAGTACTTGAACACCCAGTTTTCTTACAATAACTTTATTCGTAGGAATAATACATAATTACAAATTGTGTCCATAAGTAATTTATTACATACGGTGTATGTGATAAGTTAATTATGTATTATTCCTTCGAATAAAGTTATTGTAAAAAAAACTAGGTGTGCAAATACTTTTTTGATCCACCCCTAACAGCAAATGTATATTCTGAGAATGTTCAGAGGATATCATAAACTATAAGATATTCTCTATAAGATAAGGATATTCTCAGTATATTAAAACATCCTTAGTATATTCTAGAGATATACAGGATTTTATTGCTGTTAGGGACTGTATATGCAAAATAGACATCAATAGACAATTTGAGGACCAAGTACGAGTATCTAAGTATCAAGAAATGAAAAAGTAAAACAAAGCAAACGAAAAGTATCGAATAATGTATCGTGAATATCATTAATAAAGATGGCGGATTAGCGCACATTTAAATGCATTATGGAGGTGCCAAGTGAGAAGAAAAATCGACGCGTAACGGAAAAGCGGAAACCAAACCGGGGAGTTTTTGTAAACCAGTTTAATATAAACGTGCGTCTTAATTCGATGTAATATAAATTAACGAGTTCGTTTGCGCGTGTTTTCAAGCGGACACTCGTCCGTGTTCGCGAATTTATGGATGGCGCGCTCTGTGTGTCAGTGAACTTGTCCAAGTCGATTTCGGCGATCCCGCTCTCTTTCCTCACTTTCGTTTTCGCTGCCGGATGAAGAGGCGCGATTTTTTTTACGCATTTTAACGCCCGCGTTTGAAAAATCCCGCTCCCGCGTGGGCGTGACGAGAGGGCGATCTCTTTCGTTACAAAAATTCAATTCAACGTGACGTGCATTAAGTCAATAAGTCGCGCCGCAACATACGGAGAACGGTATAGAAACACCTGCGAACTTTTGAAGGCCTCGCCGCGCGCGAATTCGGAACGGAGAAAAAATAAACATACCGAGTGAACCGTAACCCAGAATGTACGCAAAATTTTTGTCGCGCCTTGTTTCTTTTTTTTTATTTGCGATGTGAATATTATTATGCGGATGAACTTCAAATTTGTCGAAGAATTTATAAGAAATATTGAGACCGTAAATGTTATGCTGGGGCCTGCGCTCGGCCCTGCGTTACAAAAAACTCGCGACAATCCTAAAAAAAAAAATATAACAACAGATATATAAATAATGATGAGTAAATAAATAATATCTACATAACAATAAGTAAGTAAACAAATAAAAATTTAAAATATTAATTCGATTTATATGTATTGACCTAATTAATAAAGATTGTGTTAATTGATAAATTACTTTAATTTCTCGATCGTTTTGAATTAATTTTATCGATAAAATAAAATCTCCTTACTCTTAATCTTTACGGCCCTGCCTGAAATAAACGCTACGCGCATTTTTATCACGTTATCGGTGTTTATCTGCTACTTGCGTGGCAGATAAACACCGCGCCGCCGTCCTCTCCCGTCCTCAGTCAACAGATAATAATTAAACGGCATTAATTGGGTCATTATGCGATGACAACGCGACTCCGCAAATATAGCTTCCGCAATTAGCGCCGTGCACTCGTCGTCGCTGCTGCATGGCACTCGTGTTGCATTCTCGCGCGCCACTCGCGCACAAGAATAATTATGCCTGTGCAACTTACATACGTAACCCCGCGATAAATTCTCCGCGTTCGTGCGCACGTTACATAGCAAGTCGCGTGTGTTACATCTCGCTTCCCTGGTATTACGTTGATCGTGACGGCGTTCGATGAGAACAGTTGTACGACCATCGAGAGAACCAGATATACCACTGCAGCTAAGTTTCATCGCGACATGAGTGTAAATTGACAAATTAATATAGTAGGATATATAAAAATCTCCCTTTGATTCCTCTATTAATTTTTTCTTTTCAATTAGAGATACGCGACGGCATACTTCGCCACAACGTGCAATTTTGCGACAGCGAACCCTATATATTACGATAATTGAAAACAAGAATCATGTTATCATATAACATTGAAGTGATAACGAAATTTAATGAAACATTGAGTCACACCCCGTCAATTTAAAGATTGATCAAAAATATAAACATGGTCTCGTTTGAAATTATTGTAAGAGTCTACGAGGTGTGGCTCGAAGCTCGAATTTAAGGATATTAAAGCAAAGTCGTTATCGATTACCAAACAGTATCGTACCGTTGAGTTAACTATAAAAAAAATTTCATTTAGGCGAATTGATTTCACTCGAAGTAATTACTATACGCAAACAGAGACGTAATTATTCACGTATTATTCAATTCAGAACTTAGTAAAATTAAATAATTTAAAAGAAATTATAATGTAATATAGTTAAACATAACGAGAAATAATATAAAAACTATAAAAATGAACAAAAAATCTATTTATTTCTTATTTTAGTGTCATCTAAATTTTATTTCACTACAATTTAAATTTAAATTTTAGTTTTAACTTAATATAAGTTCTGCTCGCTGAGGACACATTGCTTACAAGCGAAAAGATTTACGAAATTAAAATCATATTTAGTAAAAATTGTAAAAAAATATTTGAGTAAAAGATACATGAAATCAAATAACATATATCTAAATATAAAATACATAAATACAAAGTTATAAATAGTATATATAAATAAAATACGTAATAAAATTAAAAAGAAAATTAAAAACACAAGTTTGAAATCATATTAATTAAGAGAATTATAAATTATAATTTTAAATAATCGGAAGATATGCAGTTTATTTTGATCACTTTAACTTTATACTTTGATTATAATTCTTTCTTGATGAATGTTTATCGGGAATTAGGATTAATGCGTTTCCCAGATTAGAATAATCATTTTTATTTAATTTCTATTACAGAAAAATTTCTATTACAGAAAAATTGCTATTACATTTTGATGCATTTCTTCAGAGAACAGAAAATTTCTCATCTTGCTAACAAGCTGTTTTGAAAAATAATTGAACAACAGTAGTCTATATCGCGCATATAGATAATCACGCTAAGTTAGGCGAACAATTAGATTATCGTCGCGATAGCGTGAATGAAGGACGATTATGCGCTCTTCTGGGAAACGGAAAGAACGCGCAGGATTATGCAATTCACGTTCGGGAATTCGCAGGATTGAAGAAAATTACGC
Source organism: Temnothorax longispinosus (assembly GCF_030848805.1). NCBI lineage: Eukaryota > Metazoa > Arthropoda > Insecta > Hymenoptera > Formicidae > Temnothorax > Temnothorax longispinosus. The sequence continues at coordinate 7,822,875 of NC_092366.1, read as the reverse complement.
CGGCTCAATGCGAGGCACGCCGCGCCGTAACGCTTTAATGACATTGGCGGACCGTGCATCACGACCGAGGAATCGCTACAATGCTCATCGTAGCATTGATTATTGTTGAAATCACACTGATTGATCCTCGTCTTTCATCTTTCGCAATGATTTCTAACAATGACGCTAATAAATCACGCGCGCATTACTGGGCGAGCAAAAAAAGAAGATGCATCTCCGGAAAGATCAAATTCTGAAGCAATTTTTAGATGCCTTGTATACAAAGTGACTCGATAACTTTAATATTGCTTTTATTCTTAAGAATATTTAGTTTTAAACATATTTTTTTTAGTTAAATAAAGATGCTCGCGAAATGAAATTAAGCAAACTATATTAACTGCATATTGATTTTATATGATAGTCGTGATATGTAGCAGCAGGAACTGTTTGTTTAAGTTTCGATCAGTGGAAAATATATCTCCCCTAGAATTATTATTTACCTACATGAGGTATGGAAAAATTTAATTTAATCAGCTTAGGTTGCTGTGCAAATATATCGTGCACATGCCACTTATGAATTATATCTCGCACGATCATCTGTCTGGCCGGTCTGATTAATTGCGCTTGCGATTTACAGCGTTGCGAAAGTGTGACAGTAGTCGATATAGAGGAATACCTCAGGGTTGTAATCATTTTGTTAAGTAGATCTTTAATTTACATTTATAATGAATAATAATTAAAAATCTTATCCTAACAACTACTCTGGATTTTTTCTTATCCACGCCATTTTTATATGACAATTTAATATTACCTTCAAGTCAGTCTGCAGAGATGGACATTATTCGAATAAAGTTTTATCTAGTTCGCTATTCAATTAAAATTTTATTTGTTATTTGTATTATCCATTACTTATATACTATAAATAATTGTTATTTGTTTAAATTATTATTATATTAACAAATTCTTTTCTTCGTCAGTGAAAAAATTAACAAGATATTATTATATTATTTGACAATATAGTGTAATAATATTATTCATAATGTTATTCATACGATAGTATATACATATATTATTCGTACAAACAATGAATAACTAGTATACATTATTCAAATAATTATTTAGATAAGAATTTATTTAAATTAGCGTTTAATTGAATAAATTGTTAACCAAATAAGAATTTATTTGTTATTTATGAATAAATTATGCTTTGTTTTTTTTTATTATTTAAATAAAATTTTGCCCATTTTTGTAGGTCTGAATGACTCTTGAATATAATAAAATTGGAAAAAAATAATTATTAAACCTCCCCGAACAAACTTTGAGATCAACAATTATTAATATTAAAATTTATGTTGAATTTTAAATGTTAAAAAGTTTGATGTCAGACTGTGCAAACTGTCAAATACATAAGAAACTCGTGTATGTAATTAAAATAAATTTATATACAGTTTTATATATAAATAAGTAAAGTTTCAAATTAATTTATTTATGGAATAATTTAATGCAAGTTGATATAAATTCAAACTGTTAAAACAACGTTTGCTATATGTATTTTAATATCCGGTTTAATTATATATCGCTATATTTAACATTAATAATTAAAGAATCACCAAAACGTTTAAACAAATTTTTGTTAAAGAAAAATTTACTTTGCATTGTTCAAGGAATTTATTCGCGAAATAAATCTCGTATGTTACGATACAGCGTGTATAACAAAACGATGCGTAGTAAGGATAATAATTGAATGTCGGAAATTGTTGGATCTTGACAAGCGATCGTTTGTATTTCGAAACAAAAAGTAAGTACCGTGAGAAATCTCGACTACCCAGACTGACATTACTATAACTTTTTTACGATTGTTCATACATATCGGCGAAGTTCTTTTAAAATTTGTGAAATCACCTTTATTATCGTAATTCTCAAAAGTGTGTTATAAAATTAATTTTTAATTAATTTAATTTAAATTAATTACGTACGGTATGCCGGGCGATTTTTTTGCACAGCTGTTAAAATAACAAAAGCTGATTCATGATGCGCAAATGCGAATGGATTTCACGAAAGATTTTAAATTTTAATTCGCGGCGCGTCAAATTCCTTGTTTATTCGTTTCATTATAAATGCATAAAACTTAATTGCGTCACGTTCCCAGAAAACTCATAAAATAGATTTTGCGTGCATGACAAAACTGTAATTTCGCATCTACCTTAAAATAAAAAGATTTATCTGACTCGATTCTTTTCTTCACGGAAATTCTTCGTCTTTGTTGAAGGATCCTGTCAGCCTGTCTAACAATTGTAAGAATAATCTTGATAAAATAATTAATAGCACTTCTCGGCGTGGAGAGAATAATAACGGAATGAGAGATTAGAGTAATACGCGATTATAAGGAACACCTTTCTGTTGCACGAAACGATGAATCGACAGCACGTAAACACACAACATCATCAGATTATCGCGGTGATTATCGAGATCGTTAGGGTGCAATTTCTCGAACGCATAACATTAATAGTCAATGGTAAATTTTAAAGATGGTAATCGCGCGTGCAGAAGCCGCCGCCGCGAGCTAGTCGTGATCACTGTAATAGTCGACGCATAGAAAATGAGGCACGCCAACGACGCAGCGGAATGCAAAATTTTCCGCTTCGCGCACAACTCGCTGTTTCCGGTCAAACACGATCAAGATCGCTTTGTAAAGTAAAATTAATTTTCCTGTTCCGGAAACTTAATTTGAGAAAAAACGAGGATGAATTAAGAGAATGCACAAATTCCGCGAAATTTTAAATAAATTCAACAATTTTTACATAATTTTAAAGATTTCGCTAATCATCGATACTTGTATAAAATGCAATGCAAAATTCTTCATCGAATATTGAATTAATTTATCGTGTTTTTGAGAATTCGACAAAAATATGGGTAAAATAAAAGACTGTAAACTGCCATGCGTTTCAGGAAAACAAGTGTCGCGTTTTACGCAATAAGTATAACTGATAATTTGTATTGATTATTCTTGATAATTAAAGTGCCACGCAAATGTTTCGTAACATGCTAGTTTCGCCTGAAGTCTCTTCGCCGATAATAATTTCGCGGAGAATAACTTGAAATAAATAACAAACAAAGGAAATACTAAAAGAATTAAATAAATAAAATTTATTGAATTTTATTTTATTGAAAAATTAAATTTCCATTTTTCGCGTATTTTGGAAAATGCAATAATAAGCTATGAATTTTTTACATTTTATTAATTTTTAACATAATTTTATATAATGCGACACGCGTTGCAAATTTAAATTTGCCGTTAAATATTCACAATTGCAAATTTATTGAACCACAATTATTCAGAAATTTTATTTTAAAGAATAAAAATAAATTACATTAAATTATAATAGTGAACGAGTTTCGAGCTGCGTTCTTTTCATGAGTTGCACGTAAGTCGCGATCTGTCGAGAGCGATTTAAAGCGCTGCAAAATTAAACGTGCGTAGCACTGATACAGCTATGCCTGCCCGTCGATAAAATAGGAATTTATTGTGATCAGTAAATAAGCAATTTAGCCAAAAATATTGCAATAAAATATTAAAAAATCAATTAATTAATATTTATATTATTATTGTATTAAAACGTCCGATGTAAAAGTACTTTTAATAACGCCTGTAAAACTTTGAAGTATCTTACAAGTGATAAAGTTGCAATTTTTCATCGCCGTAGATAAGAGTATAACAATAAAAAGATTTTTATGTTAAAATAAAAAAATAATATTATTGATATATTATATAATATAATAAATACTATATTAATTTTGTCCAACAGATACATCGGTTGTAAAAAATTTTCATTTGTGTATCAATAATTTAACACACAAATTCGAAATAAAAGGATTAAGAACTAAGATCGTAGCGAATTATATGTTTACGCTGCGTTACGCCGTTTTTATATGTTTAACCCTGGATTTCCTCGAGAGTTGGCGAACTTAATTAAACGGAAAATCGCCTCGTAATCCCTTTCTCAAAACACGACAGGCCATTTAATTATATGTAATTGCATAACGATATGCAGCGATGCATTCATGCAGATACGTCAGCGTTGGACGCAGTGCAAGATATCCCTGCCGGAAACGCATTCTTCTGTGTTTTCATATATTTATGCACGTAAATGATTCGAAGAACTTCCGCGGGATTGATCAATGATACGATTTCCTTCAGAAAAACCTCACGAAGCGTATCGGGTCGAGGTTTACCTATTAAATCGGTAACTCATCCGTAAAATTCGTATCGACTCAAAAACATAGAATTATGCATGTAACCGCCTTATTTATCGCAAAAGAAGTAAAAGAATATAAATTAAAATAAATAATTGAATTTGAATCTTCAAGAAATGTATCGGAAATATATCTATTTTGTGTTCGCATTAATTAACACGTTCCGCGCCGGACTAACGTACGATACTAACTTTTGTTCTCGACACCGCGTGGGTCACTATGGTGACCCTCGCGGTATGTTCATTATAGTAGTTAAATAAATTATGTTTCATAATAATTACAAAACTATAGAAATTATTATTATTAGAAAAAGGTCTAAAACAAAATGCAATGATAATGTAAAAGAAAGCAAATATTTTTATTGAACATTTATTTAATATTAATATTTAATATTAAAATACTTGCAGTTAATAATCAAAAAGCTAATAAAATGTCACGGTTTGAACGAAAAGTTTAGCGTGGGTCACCGATGACCCATGCGGCACAGAACGTGTTAAAATACAAGTTTCTTTTTTCCATTCTCTGTGGAAAATTAAATATGAAAGGATATTGCAGTGGACTCACGTCGATGCCGTCGCTCGGGACTCCCCTCAGCCACCTTAGGTATCGACGATGCATGACGCTGCGCTCGGTCATTTTCCACGTACCCTTCGGGAAACACCGTGGAAACGTTCATTCCGTGTTTCTGGAATCGCAGGATTTAATTATAATCATTATCCTTAATCCTTGAATCAACAGTTCTCAAGCGTTCCTCTTATTCATCTCCTCTATTCGTATTCTTCGAATATTTCAAGCGTCATTCCTTTCCAAGGATACAGAGATTTTTAATAAAAAGATTTAATTAAGAAAAATTTGTCTAGATCAGAGATATGTAAATATTGCACGCCTCATTATCTATTATATACATCATTACCATTTTTTCACTCGTATGACCCATTAACTCAAAGTTGCCCCTTTTCATATTGCGATGCGAAACGTTACACAAATGCGAAACGATATAAATTAATAAAGGCACTTATTGCGTGCAAATTTGCAAGTGGAAATTTGAACATGGAGCGATATAACGATCTCGACTATTTCGCGAGATCTCTCGCGACGTAACTGCATTCTTTATTGAGGTCCCGATCGTATTAGAGTGCTTGCTAATTCGTCGTCTAAATTCGACTTCGTTAGCGTTTCTTAGTCAACTTTGTCATTGACCATGAGTACACAAGATTGACGAAGAATATTAAAAGATTCTTTATACTAAAGTAGAAAATAATAAATTATAATTATAGAAAAAATATTGTCCGTGTTTTTATTATTTGTCACTTTAAAAATGATGTGTATTTTATTATTCAATTAAAGAAACGAATCAAATATTAGTTTATTCACTTCTTTTTATTCACAGTAAATAAATTAACATAAATATTAAAATTAAATTTGCAAAAATAATTACTGTCAAAATTGATTAGAGGTTAATATACCGGTAGAAGACATCGTTTGTATAGTGAGGAATAAACGGAGAAGTGGCAGGAAATATTTTATCCTCGTAATATTGTCTTTATTGTTACGAAAATTATCATTATCGAGTGGCTTTAGAGTCCATTAGTTACTTGGTGAAAACTTAGTTATCGTACGTCCTCTAGTTCGGTAAGTCTCGTTTCTGTCACAGAGAGATAGAAGGCTAAAAATTTGCATATATGTGTAAATCTTGGAAATTACACCAAGTACCAAAAATTTGCATAAGTGGCGGTGCCGACGCTTTTCTCCTTCTTATTTTATTATCTTTGGCTGCAGACCTAAATCAGAAATGTATACATATCGCGAGACATATAAATTCTGACTCATTGTCAGGATTCAGGTACGACGATAAGACGCTACGTATCGCTTTTAACATTGCGTCATAATTATCTCGGCTGCGTCATCGCCGACGAAAGTCGGCGTTCGAACGAAAGAGAGCGCGAACATAACTTATCTTTCATTTTCGAAAGCTATGAAAATCGTGCGCGAGTATGCGAAATAAGAACTGATGATAACGATAATTCGTTTAAACGAGCTATATTTATTATGCATTTATTAAATATAAACATTAATTTTCAATTTTATATCTGTACTATCGCAATCATAATCGATAATATTGTATGAATTGGAGATTATTATCAATTATTTACAATTAGTGCCAAAAATGCACATGTTTATAACGCATTCATTATACATACAATATAGGGGGAGTCCGGGAGACTTGACCATAGAGGAGAGTTGAACCACTTCAAATATCTTGTTCAAATTTTGAACAAAGAGCTCAATCCGAGCACGTTAAAACACGTTTGTCTCAATCACAGTCGAAACGCACTACCAATCGTCATGTTGTCACGTGCTCGGATTGAGCTCTTTGTTCAAAATTTGAACGAGATATTTGAAGTGGTTCAACTCTCCTCTATGGTCAAGTCTCCCGGACTCCCCCTACATATACAGTATTAACCCTAGGTATACACTTTGGGATCTTCAAAACCCCAGATAAAGTTTGAAACTCTACCATTGGTAGAATGAATACCTAAGTAGGAGGGATACAATCATCTTTTAAAAAAGTTTGCAGTTTTTTCAATAGCTAACAACTGCCGAAGAAATTAATTGTCTGTGGGTTTTGTAATAATTAACACCTAAAATAATTCAGGTGTCTCTTGGACCCCAATGTATTTTGCACAACTTTTTTTGCAAGTAAGTCTATTTTCTAATTCATTTTATTCGAGTATGTAAACATATATTCAAAACAATATCTGATTATAATAATAAAGGCTCACAAGATTACAAATAAATCGAAGAAAAATGGAGCGTCGTTGAGCCGTAACAAGGTGTTGGTGTTCGTATATTCTATACTTAAGTAAAGAAGTAACGAATTATAATGTACATACTGTACATACATATATTCCAACTTTATAGACTGCGCGCCGCAAATTTGTCGGACTTGAAACACAGCTACCTTGGAACATTAATACCCTTCCCTCCCAGGAATTAAATCGAGACGATTTAATTGTTTAAAAAACTGTAAAAATTTATTGCGAAAAATATTACCTCAGCCAGGATTCGAACCTGGAACCTCCCTCATTCCGAAGGGCGTCTTTATCGCAATAACCGGTTAATAATAATAAACTTGAAGAAACGCATATCTATGCCCGCGTATATAATATCTGATTATATTTTTATCATTTTTTAAATTTAAATATTGTTATCGGCTTTACTAAATTTGAGCACGAGATCGTTATAGAACGGTTAGAACATAAAGTATACCAATAGTTTACACTTGTATATTGTTCTAGATAAATAATAGAAACTCGTAACTGTAACGAGGTAAGATGCTCAACATTTCATACCATATTTTTAGAAAATTTATGATGCGACGATTACAATATAATAAGGTTACATCTGTATGAACACTCATTGAGAGAACGTGTTTGGCACCGAATATTCGGATGATAAAATGTGCGACGTACAAAAGATAATGCAAAAATGGAAAAAAAATAAGATGCGAGTTTTTTGTCCACGTGGCAAGTGACAAGAATAAAAAGACTTAATTTGCATGCCCGCAGTGCAAAGGTCCTCGATCTTTGTTATGTTGTACTCAATGCACTGAACAGATGACGTAATCTATATGTGAATGATTGTTCTTTTTATTTCTTATATTTTATATTCTTCATTCTTTTTATAAATAAAAAATGCATTATATCATTAAGTTTGTATATTGTTTAACAAAAATCCTAACTTTTATACCTGTATCTGCAAAACCGCCAGAAAATAGAAATGTAAAAATTCATCGTTCTTGGAGCCTTGTAATTTTGATAATAATATTTTAATATTTACGCAACAAATTTCTTTTGTACTTTGAAATATGCCCTTTCAAGATCTGAAAAGTTTTCTTGATTATCTCTATTAGCAAGAAAGATATGAATTTTTCAAGCAATTACGATAAAATAACGTACGTTTTCTTTGCATTTATGAATATAGTTACAATTTTTCAACACGTGTTTAATAATATTTAGAATATTTCTGAATAAATATACATATTTTTCAGTTCATTTACTATATGCAAGAAAAGAAGTCAAAATATGGTAATTTTCTTGAGTATAATGAAAAGAGTAGCAGAAGTCCTCCAAACCCCAGTGTGATATGTCTACATGTGCGAAAAATAAATGTGCATTAAAAGATATCTTATTTCTGTGAGTTCTCAAATTATTTCTAAAATTTTGTAACAATTAAGTTATTTATAAAACTCTAAAGTTATTCGTAAAAGATTGTCGGCTAAAGTAAAATTGAATTAAAAAATCAAATTTAAATATTTAATAAACAATATTTAATTAAAATAAATTGTCGTGTTTTCATTCATGGATTTGATACTGTCAATTGCCCGCGATCACTTTCCAATTAAGAAAAAGGAGAAACTTACTCCCAGACGTCGGTTTAAACCGAGTCTCCTGGCGGCCGAATGGAAGACCAGGAATTCACGCCACAAGCTCAGATAGGAGGTCCTCTTGGCAGGACGTGACATCCCCAGATAAACAGATTCTGTGATCCACGAGCACACCACCCGCCGTCCCCATGGGTCATCCACCCCGTCACGAAATCGGCTGACCCGACGGATTAGCCTTGTCCCGGACGCTCCAGGACTAATAACCCCGCGAAGACGGCGCGACTAGCGAACGGCCACTGAAAGGATCCTCGGCCACCCTGAACTCGCCGATCCGACGTCCACGTGCCACCGAGGGTAGTGGTGGTGATAGCGATTAGTATACGTAATAACGACCTTGGCATCAACCTCGCCGAGTTGCGTGACGCCGTGGTGATCGTTCTGCTCGCAATGTTCCGGTTGCATCGGTTCTGCTTGCGTCGACCTCGATAACGTTACCATTGTCCCGATAAATTGTCTCTTGATTTTCGTATCGAAGGAGCGCTCTAGTTGAAAATGATTTACTCCTATAATACCTACCAACGGACAGGTTATAACTTTTGTAGACGAGAATGCTTCTAATTTGATCTTTTCGTAATTATAAATAATTATATAATTTCTTTTCTTCAACGAAGATATTAGAATTTTATTTTTTTCGTAATTGTAATTATATAATCTTTCTTCTTTTTCTAGTTATTTTTGGTATTAAATAAATAACTTTGTTTTTTTTTCTTCTCTTTCTCTCTCTATTTTTCTCTTTTATCTTTTCGTTTTCTTCTCAATTTTCTTTTTTTCTTTTTAAATTAAAATCTACATTTTTTACAATCTTTTTCCTTTTCTTACTTCTTTTCCTTCTTTCTTCTCCTATTTCAATTCTTTTCTTCTCTTTTACTTACCTTTCTCTTCTTTCTTTCGATTGAAAATCTAGGTGAGATACACATTGGCACGCCTCGTTTCAGTTACATTTCTCTTTACGGCCGTACGACTTTTGGCCTTTCACGGCTTTCACACAAAGGCGTATAAACAGTTGAGTACTATCAAGGCCACAGATAAGATTCCGTTAGTAATGGCCGGCGATCTCCGACCGCCGGACTTCCGGTCATCGCCTGCAGTGGCCAATTACTCTCGCAGTTTATTTAGATTAACGTCTATGTGATATCATTCGCAACTGAGCCGAGAGTTTTACGCGATTTTCGCGATGTTAACAACATCTACCGAAGCGATCTTGCTTTACCTGAACGAAGTCGAGGATTGTCTCAACTCTTTCTTGACTGATAGAATTCCTTTAAATTAATTAGATTAATTTAATTTAACTTTATTTAACGCAGAGTTATACCATCTTTCTTCGGAGCTACTCTTTTTGTTCTATAATCATAAACATTTGGTTAAGTTCCGAGAATTAAACCGACACCTGCAGCTGATTTTCGCCGTTGCAAGACACCGATATAAAAATATCTTAGCCGTATCGTTTTCAGAATTCGCGATTAAAGCCACAGCCGAAAGATTCGCCAGTCAAAAGCTATTTGTTATTTCAAGTCCCTCGATTACCCGCACAGTTCCCTTCTGGCGTTCTAGTTCGTACGGCCGTTAATCGGCATTACGGCGATATCGTGAGTTCGCGTGCAGATAAAACCGCGACAATTAGCATACGTGAGGTCAGCCCGATGGACACCGGAGTACGTCATAGCTGCAGTTTCTTGCACCCGTATAACGATCGGTTTGCGACGGACGCGCGCCGCAGGAAAGCTCGCGGAAGTCGCATAATTACACGTGTCAATGTATGAAAAACGCCACGGTGTTGTCTCCACCGCGAAGAAAAAAATTTCTAATCATTCGCCTAAAGAGGTGCACGATGAGTTTTGCGCGTCGTACCGCGATACCAGCGGATGCCCTCTTCAGACTCTTAAGAATCGAGCCCATCCATCATCTTCAAGCGTTATAACGAAGTGCGCGAGTTCATTTGAGAGGCAAATATCTCTTCGTCACTCTAATCGGAAAATTTATTTCTGGGATTATTTACGACTTCTCATGTTGCGGCGATCGAGGCAGAATAATGCGGCTCGATCTTTCAATCTCACGCGCGTCTACTTCTTTGAGATAAAACGAAGATTGACACGTGTTCGGATGCCTGGTTTCCTTCGAGCTGTCTCCTTAAAATCTAACGCGAAACAGCGCCCCGGGAGACTGTTTTGGGTCACATAAGCCTGCATCTGCATCCGATATCCAGTCCAGAAGTGCAATTTAATGAAAATCGTCAAATTTATAAGTGAAAAACCAGATAAAACGGAAAAAATTAAATAAATTAGATAAAATAATCGATTCGCTTGCAAGAAAATATCGATCGTGCATGGTCTTATTATCTATAGTTATACAGTTTAGCTATAACGATTTTTAAACGCCACTGTTCTTCAGTATTATTACCTATACGTGACTTATCATTAATATCTAATCTTTAAATTGTTGATCTGATTTAATACTTTAATATTTACGTGACAATAATAAAATATTATTTATTATTATTTGTCTAATTTTAACATTATTGATATTAAAACTGAATTTTTTTCTTTTGTTACTTTTCGATACTTTTTTTTATCGTTACAAAGATCAAAATACAGCTTACTGCTAAATTCGCTAGTATATATATGGAAACGTTGACACGCGTCGCACGCGCATTCTTAGTCGGCGGAAGGACAAAGCGATGAGGTACTTGACAGCGCGCGACGGTCATGTGAAAAGAGCGGTAATGACTCGGCGATGACGATGACGATCCTGTTTGTCCCGCTTAGCTTGGGAAAACGTGATGATTCATCTGCTTTTGGCGGACGACAAATCAGAATCGTGTCTGTGTCACCGAACTCGCGTTTCATCTCACATCTTGTCTGTTCGAATTTACAACTTAAATATATCGTTTATAATAAAAATAAATAAATGTATTATTTAACCAATTATTTTATAGTAAATAGATATTATTTTTTTGTGTGAAATTAATTAGCGCGAAAAAATTACTGAATTTATCTTTCTAAACTTTGTCGGGTTTTTATAATAGTAATATATATATATATATATATATATATATATATATATATATATATCTCATATTCTCTCTATCGAACTCGAAAGAGAAAGAAAATCTCTTCCTATTATCTTAATATTTCTCTTTTGTAATTACTTTTTATGTGGGTGTACAGTTTCTCCGTTTTATTATCCGTTATATTATCCTTAACAATAGGTTTCCGGGTTTCTCTTGGTGTTTTCTCTCTCGCCAGTCTCCCTTGCCGCGTGCGTTTTAATACACAATAAATATGCACACTTGCAGCTGAGCCGCGTAAACCTTGATTTAGCGCCCAGATGACAACGCGGCCAAGAACTCAGCTGCTCGGCAATGACAACAAATTCTAACAATACGACTCTCTTACGCGACGTACGCGCCGTCATGTTTGCATTATGCAGCCCCGAGCAGGCTATCATTCCATGTTGCACAATTGCGCTCTCCCTCTCTCTCTCTCTCTCTCTCTCTCTCCCTCCCACCCTCTAGCAACGTGGTGTAATTATAGTTCTGCATTAGACGAAATAATAAGCGACTCGAAGGAACGCTTTGTTCAAAGCCGACGCTATTTAATTCCTTGGATGGTTAATTGACTTATTCGTAGTAGTTTTGCGCATCGCTAGAACACCGTGAAAACAATGGCGAGTATAAAAACGACGCATGTTAATTCCGCATTACTGTCGCGTTACGAATCAATCAACGTGCGAATCGTGCGAACGGATATTACGCAAGTAAAATTCTTTGTACGTTAATTACAAATTACACGCGCGCTTAATTTTTATTATTCGAGGCTGCGTTAATTCAAAAACCATCTAGGGAATTGAATATCCGAGACAGAATCACAGCCAATTTCGTAAAAATTTTACAGATATTTAAATGAGCGTCGTAAATTACGTACCTACCATTCAAACGTGCGCGAGCGCGAAGTTCATCATCGGCGGATATAAGGATGATTGTGCGAGATGAATCGCGTTTCGAATTGCACAGATCAATCGAGAGAACGGCTACTTAACGTTTTTCTGATTACATTACGGCCACCGTTTGCTACCACCCCCGCGTTTTGTGAATGCCATCGTCAATTGTCTTAATCATCATGCTTCGCTTATTCATGCGATTAGTTTAACAATACGAATAGGGAACGCTGCGCAATATTTTCATGAATATTGACGTTTAACGCGAGAAATCATATTTAGGATTTCTTTTTCAACTACTTATCTATTCGTGTTTTATGTGAAGACTGTTCAACAAATTTTAGAGCAAACTTAGAGAAGAGATAAAAAGAATATTGACGTTTAACGCGAGAAATTATATTTAGGATTTCTTTTTCAATCACTTATCTATTCGTGTTTTATGTAAAGACTGTTCAACAAATTTGAGAGCAAACTTAGAGAAGAGATAAAGAGACAAATTAAACAGAGAATAAAAATAAAATTAAAAGTGTTGTGTGAATAATTAAAAATATACTTATGATAAAAATAAAAATAAAATAAGTTAGAAAAATAATTAAAATAAAAAAAAGTTAAGTACGTAATTAAAAGGAAATGATTGAATTAAAGCATAAATGGAAAACAATGTAATTTTGAAATAAAAACGTAAAAAATTGCATCGTTATTTTTGTGAGCGAATCACTTAGCAATTGAGAAATACTAGTCCGAATTAAAAAGAACAACATGAAAAGGATAATTGAGAAATTAATGGGAAGAAATTAAATAGTAGAGATTAATTAATCGCAGGTTAAGGCCAGAATCCAGAATGAAATCATTGTCTTCGGAGTAGTCGTCGCGGTTAGGTGATTCCCCCTTCGTTATGCATCGCGTGCACCGCAAGGAAGCACCGTTGAAACCGTACTTTCCTTTTCCTACCGGGAAAACGTCATTTCCGATTACAGGTTTCAGGAAAGGTAACGATCGAAGGAGCGCGCGCCAAAGGCACAAAGCAATTCGCTACCGCAAAAACTGCGCAGTGCTCGTTTCGCATCTCTTTTGGGAATATTTGAATATCTTTACATTTGGATATTATATCTTACATTTATGTATGTATATTTATTTATGCTTATGTATGTCAAAAAATGTCAAGCTGTATTAAAATTTATATGGTATATTTCGGACGGTGCGGTCGTCCAGAAACGAGTTTTGTTCCTTTCCTTTCTAACTTTTGAAGCGATCGCATTTAACGGTGGACCGGCGTGAAAAAAGTTGTGACGCAAAAGCCAAGAGGTGAATCGGTAACGAGCCTGAATAAAAGAACAAACTGTTTTATAGCTACGTAATCTTAAAAGGGATCGAAAAATTTCAAAAGATACAAGTACATTTCAGATTAAATCATACTTCTCGATGACCAATAAGTTTTTTTTAAATTAAATTCTCTTGAAATTTAGATCTCTAATCACGATTCGATATTCATTTAATTTTCCTAAAGTTGATGTCTCCATATCCGCAATCTTCTTAACGTTTAAACATAATATTTTCGCAGATATCAATTGCATTATCATTATTATTTTTCACACTACGATAAGATAAAAAAGATAAAAAGATACGAAAGTCAAAACAGTTTTATTATTTATAGGATTAATTACAGAGATAATTTTTGCTGCATTTATGTGAAACAAGATTAATTCACTGTATTTGAATAAATATTTAAATCTTTCTCTCAGAAATTGTTTCAATTCTTTCTAATATCGAGGTCTTAAGAAAAGATAACTGTAAATTTCTCGACGCTGCTTAAATCAACCTTCAAAAGAATTTCCCGTTTCATACGAAATTCATCTTAAAGCGGAGATGATTGACCGCAATTTCGTCGGCGACACGTTACCGGAAGTACACAAGGCGGTAAATTTTTTATTTATCAAAATGACGTGTATGTATGTGCACATTTCACGCGCGAACTCGTCTACGTTTGTTTGTGTTCGTGCACTCGCCACTTTTAACCGTGATATCCCTACTTCTTTCCTGTACGCCAGCCAGGCGGTAGAATTACTAGAACGAATACCTATCTACGTGAGGCCCGACCGGCCCGAGAGCTCAACTTGCGACAGTTGTCGTTCGGTCGCTCTCAAAGAGCCATCTCGGCTTCGCCGTAAGTTGGTTTCCATTAGGATTTCTAATAAAAGAATCTTGAAGGACGGCGATACCTTAAAGGACTCTACAGAAACTATCAAGCAACATTTGACGCACATTCAAGTACTTGTCAAAGGACTCGTGAGGAGTTGTCAACACAAAACTAGGAAGAATTTATTAATTAGTTGGACGTTAATTACAAGACTTTGGGGTGAGTCGAGATTCATTCATCATTTTTAATTTTATTTATGTATGTTTGTCATTTTTTGTATTTATATATTTATAATATTTATAATTTATTTTATTTATCGTACATTTGTTTAATTTAATTTGTTTTGCGTGATTAAATCTTTAGTAGATATAATAAAGAAATATAACAAGAAATGGATATATGAATGTTAAAATTAAGAACTCAATGTAATGCAGCTAAAGTTAGTCGGTTATCTCAAACATATAAGACGTCAAAATCTGCCGGAAAAGCTTTAAGCACAAATAATAAACAAACATGTAAGACAAGTTCCGAGTCGGAGGAGCAAGTCTAGATCATAATTTCGATCACCTTGAAAACCTGAAGCACAAATGGCGCTATACGTTAGACGCAGAATGAAACGTTTGCGATTCAAATCAAACTAGCATTTAACACGACGTAAGATGCCAATCATGGTCTCTTCTAGTAAATACGTGACGTTTGTACAAACGTCCAGCTATTTTCGCATTTTATCGTCGTTTTCACGTCGTTTTCACGAAAGTCACGCGCTATGTTTTTCCATTGTTCCTGATATTTCCATTGATACGCGCAACTCGACGGCATTTTAGAATACTTCTTGATTTTTGAGAAAAATAATTGTTATTAAGAAGAAAAATGGTTAATTATCATATAAATTATATAACATGCTTTGCAAAAGCTTATTTTATTAAAGAAATATTTTAATAAATGATTTACTGTATCGTTCACATAATTATGTTGCGTAGAAATTAGAATATTTTTGGATGTGTAGACGTTGGATTTAATTAGATATTAAATTAAAATTGCGATATGAATTTGATTGAAAACTGCGATCACGTGAATAAAGGTAGAAAATAGAGATACAAATAAAAACTTATATAATAAAATTATGTAAATATAAAGGTGTATATGTACATAAAAGATATACATTATATAATCCTTTTTGTGTTGTTTAGTGACACCTATTTCTTTGCAGTTTTTCAATACTTTTACGTATTTTATAATTGGTTTGCGTATTTGATATTGTTAGAAGTTGAGCAACTCGCGCTCTCGTTTTACCCCATAGACAACCAAGCCGTGACGCTGCTGCGGAATATAGAGGCGTTATTGGTATATTCACATCTAGTTATTTCAGATGACGCTGTGTTCTACGGCGTCCATATATATAGTAAAAATTTTTCTCTGTTGCCTAAGTTCGTTCTAGTTCCTTCTCGACCTCAGCCTCGTACAGATGTACACGCGATATACTAATAAAGCAAAATTTCAGTTCATTAATCCTAATCGATTAATTTCGTCTTCCCTGACCTGCCAATTCTAACAGATACCATTATGTTTCTAATACTTGTATGTGTGCCTACATTAATAATATAAGTATGTAATTATTTTCCCGTTTTTTTGGTCTTACCTAATTTCTAAATTCATCTATTACTTCTAAAATAAAATTTTTTAAATCAAAATTTGACACTGCAAAATTCTCTTGTAAGAATTTTGATAATTTACTTATATGTAATTTATATCTGCGGTATATATACTTTTTATTTATATTATACTTTTTCGTTAAAAAGTATCAAAAATTTCTTTGATATTAAATCCGCCACTTTGATTTATTGAATTTCGATTTCAGATTTGCAATTAGCAACTCCAAAAACCTCCATATACCTACTAAAATTCAATAAAATATGTTCAATTGCAGAAAAATTTGTACAACAAAGGAATAATGGGGAAGAAAATAATTAATTTAACGATTAAATTTTTAAATCTAACCGGGCATTAAAATTAAAATTAATATATTTTACTATATATTTTATTAATATATACTTTTATTTTTTAAAAACTTTAGATTTTAAAATAATATTTAATTAATTTAATTTAAGCCAAATTAAGCTTTCACCGATCGATGAAAAAGCTATTAGCTTAAAAAAAGTTTCGGCCTAAAGTGGAACGAATGGATCGCCGGTCGGACATGGCCGATCGTCGATCGATCCTTTAAAGGGATCGAGAAGAAGCCGTGCAATGTCCACCGAGAAATAGCACGGAAAAATAAAGTGGTGGGGAAAAATCCTGAGAGAGACCCCATATATGGATAACGATCTCTCTAACGGTTCAGATAAATCACTAGAGGATCTAACGGGTGATTTATGCTTCCGATTCGACTGGTCTTCGCTTTCGCGGAACGACCGGCGACAAAAGAAAACGAACCCGAGGTGAATTCTCAGATGAACGGTAGAACGGAGGGGAGATTTTATTGCCGCCAGGTGGAAGGCAATATTGATAATCGCAGAAGGCGAGAAGGACCTTTATTTTGTTCGCCGTCGAATGTAGCGAAGCGTGTGAAAAGGAAGCCAGAGGAGGGGCGGTATGGGAAAATGACAAAAACTCGTGACAGAAAAACCGGAGAAACGAGACCGCGCACCTGGAAACCTTCGAGGTTTCGTTATCTATTTATAGGACGTGCATGTTGCGCACCGTTTTCTGTTGCAGCTCTGTTGCGATCATTGTTGACAGATGATTGGAATGATCCATATCGAGATTGGCAGATCGTGTGAAATTTAAATATTCAAATTTTGAGACGACTAGAATTAAGTCATAAAACACACTTATACAATCTTTAAATAAACAATTATATAATTACATTATAATTAAGTAGATATAACTTGAATTAAAAAATCATATAAAGATATTTAAAAAAATGTTAAAATTACACTTAATAATAATAAAATAATTAAGGACTCTCAATAATAATAAGAACATAAAAGAAATTGGCAATAAGAGAGTCGACGCGGTTATTAGTACGTAATGTCAAAAGTCAGATACATTTGCATATATTACAAATTTCCGGACGTTTCGGCTCTTCTTCGAGTCATCCTCTCAGCGGTACAACAATAAACCATTCTCTATCATAACCATGAGCGTTCGGATTAGGAGGTCGGAAAACCATGAGAACTAAATGATTGCTATCTATAAGTGGTCAAACATAATTAATGAAACAAAGAATAAGAGCAATAACTCATTTTTATCCGAACACTCACCAGATAGTCCGGAGAACGGAGGATGGTTAACAATATAAAATTACATTAAAGATTAAAGTGTCCATGACATGTTATTGTCACGATAGATCGCACGACACTGTGAGCCGTTAAGTGGAATAAGAACAATTATACCAAGTAAATTAGGAATCTTGTAGGTCATAATGGAAATAAAAGTGTAAATAATAAATAAATAAATGTATATAAATATCATTCTCAGACCAAGGAACAAACAAGCGCAATGTTACAATTTATTTAAATTTATTTAAAATAGGAACGTATGCATGATGTAGGAATTTAGTATCTTTTTGTAAATCAAGGCTATTAATTTGCAATTTAATGTAAATTATTTTTGAAACAAGTCGTTTTTAGATACATATTTTTCCCTGTCATAGACTGCGACATTCTCCCAGTCAAACTCATGATCAAAATTTAATCTATGTTCCGTAATAACTGAATGTGTATTCGTATTCCAACAAATGTGATTTCCATTATGACCTACAAGATTCCTAATTTACTTGGTATAATTGTTCTTATTCAACTTGACGGCTCACAGTGTCGTGCGATCTATATCGTGACAATAACATGTCATGGACACTTTAATCTTTAATGTAATTTTATATTGTTGATCATCCTCCGTTCTCCGAACTATCTGGTGAGTGTTCGGATAAAAATGAGTTATTGCTCTTATTCTTTGTTTCATTAATTATGTTTGACCACTTATAGATAGCAATCATTTAGTTCTCATGGTTTTCCGACCTCCTAATCCGAAGGCTCATGGTTATGATGGAGAATGGTTTATTGTTGTACCGCTGAGGATGGCTTGAAGAAGAGCCGCACGGAAAAAAGGGATTAGCTACTATAGCTAAAATAGTCGTAAAATATAGATAACTATCATATTTTGTGCAGCAAGAGCTATATTTTTTGCAGTGAGAGCTATAGTTTAACAATTGTAGCAAAACCTTTTGTTCTCGCTGCAAAAAATGTTAGTTATCCATATAATACGACTATTTTAGTTATAGTAGCTAATCTTTTTTTTCCGTGCGAAACGTCAGGAAATTTGTAATATGCAAATATATCTGTCTTTTGACATTACGCACTAATAACCGCGTCGACTCTCTTATTGCCAATTTCTTTTATGTTCTTACACTTAATAAAATAGAAATTGTACTATCATGCATATGTCATATTACAGAATAAAGTAAATATCAATAAACAATAATATGCAAATAATAATATAACATATGCTGACATTATGCGAACGAGAGCACGCCTCATAATATTATACTTTCGAAATTAGACAGCGTTTTGTGGAATTTCCTAAGGAAATTTTTTGAGCTATTATTTGTGGAAAGATTCACGTTTTGATAAAAAAGCTTCCATAACGTTTAACACATAAATAATCGCCAGTACAAACAAGAAATAATTGTTCTATCTATTAGCACGCAATTCGCAACGTAAACTTGCGTTGTTGTCGGCGCGCGTTCGTGATTTGATTAAATCTTTGCGGAAAAAACGCATTTACGAAAGCATATAAACTTCATGATCTTACAGCGATGAAATTAATGGCAGGAAGGCTAAATAAACGATGGGAAATAAAGATTCGACTCGAATTTCGCAGAATTTCCCCGGCACTGTCGCACGCCTCTATATTAACGTGCGAGCGTTAACCGCACTTTTACAAGCCGATGAAATTGTCGCGGTCAAGCGGAATTCATTAATTCAGCTAATAATGCCACGCGGACAAAATGTTATAAAATAGAAAGTCACGCGAAACGTTAGAAAATATGATAAACGACATGATGATATATCGATGGTTTGAAAATGTGTGTTGGCTCACAGAAAAGACGGATTTGAGGCCTGTTAAAAAATTTATTTTTAAAATATCAAATTTCAAAACATCTGTAAATTTTTATTTGCTGAACGCGTATTATAATTATTATATATTAATTATTAATATCAGTAAATTAATTAATTAATAAATATTAATATATAAAAATATATATATTAATATTATAAAATAACATTTCTATGAAATAAGTATTAGATTTAACTTCTGTAAAATATTAATTATTCTAAATGATTTCTCGGCTTACAATCTATATTCGCGAAAATCGGGATTGACGAACGATCGTGTGATCTCGTATAAACGCATCAACAAATAAATCCGGTTCCTCTGACTTACCGGGCTTCGTAACGGCGAGATTTAGCAAATCGGCCATGTAAGCGACAAATAGCTTTATGACAGAGTCGAGCGGATGCGAAGGAGGAACAATCTCGGGCTGTGACATCATCTGTAGGATCGGATCATCTCGGCTCACGACTTTAGTAATGACGCCTGTATAATTGCGTAATCCGCGTGATGGCATTTTTGGAAGAGAAGCCGGTTGCCTCTGACGATGATTTGTTGCTTGAAACATTTATCGGCAAAAGAAACGTGGTAAAAGGAACAAATCACGAAAAGAAATCATAGTTCTGAAACAAATTTAAGACATTAATAGTAAATCCACAATTTTTTTAAGTAGGTAAAAATAAAATAAAAATTGCCAATTGCATCTTTAATGTCGTAATTATTCGGAAAAAATTTAATTAAAAATGTTATTGAAGAATGAGATTAATAAAATTTAAATACAATGAAACATAATTTTAGAATCAGTTTTATCGAAAGTTATAATAATTTATACTATTTTTTATTATTCTAACTAGATATATATAAATTGTATTTAACTTAATTAAAAATTAATTAATTCGTTGTTTTACGCATGCAACATTAAAAAAAATTAATTGTGTATCTAATTAAACATGATATGTACTAACAATAAGAATGAAATTTTAATGTACATAGAATAATTTTTATTCTTCATTAAAGCCACGCAAATATCGCAATTATATAATTTTCAATTATATAATTACGTCCAATTCTCATTTTTCTTGTTCTAAAGAAGCTATTTATATTCTTTCCAAAATTGCAATACAAACAATAACACAAAATTGTAAATTATAGAGTAGTAATATACGGACAATGAAATATGTGAGCTTTTTGTTTTGATTGGAAAAGAAAAACACGGTTGCTTGTAATTAAAGCGCGTAAAAGCGTTCAACCAGCGAGCGATTGGCGCAATTAGGTAATTCGAACCGATCGTTTGGATGGTAAGGATGTAACGATCTGCATACGTAATGCAGTCTGGCGAAGCTTTCGTCGCGGCTGCGCTCATAAAACGTCGCGTCCTCGATCTAGATCCACTCCGTCGATCGACAGAGCCGCTAAACGTCGCTAAAAAAGAGTGTTAAAGCTCGAAAGAAAAATCCATTTTAAATTTTGAACGTCTAAAATGCTCTTATTTAGTCATATTACATAAAGACGATAACGAATTAAATATATTTCGTCTCTTGGAAAAATGCCGCTAAAGTAATAATCCTACGTCATAAAATCTCAACAAAAATTACCCTAGTATTAAAATTTTTTGTTACTTCGAGATAAACATTTTTTTACTCTTTATTCGGATTACATATATTTGTTTGTAATACATATATTTTTTCCCCTCTTCCTAACATTGATTCCATTTTTCACTTACTTTTTGCTTACATATCTCAGATGGTGAATCTGAAGAATGCTCTGGGCGCTGACGAGCTCACCGACAAGAAGGTCGGTCTTCCTCGCGCCCTTCTGGCGGAATTCTTCGGCACCCTGTTACTCAACTTCTTCGTCTGCGGTACCGTGGTGACCGGAAGTGTCGTCGCTATTAGCTTGTGCGTTGGTCTGGTGGTGGCGGTCGTAATCCAGACGATAGGTCATATCTCCGGGGGTCACATCAATCCGGCGGTCACGTGCGGTCTCGTTGTCATTGGCAAGGTAGTGACAGATTTTATATTAATATTCAATAAAAATTTCAGTATTTTTAACTTGCCCCTGTAGAAAATTCCTCTAAACACTTGATCTGTCTAAAACCTTCTATTTAAAATCGCTTTCAATCTGATATAATATATGTGTATACGTCTATCATATGTAAACCGAGAATCGTTTATTATTCCGCAAATGAAATCTATCCTAGAAGAGCCCGAAGAATTCGATATCCCGCGATGAAAATTGATCGTCTTTGCATCTATAAAGAAACAGAACTATCTGGCCGATCAAAAGAGATCCCAGTAAATTTCAAATAAACGCGTTAATAAACGCAATTAATTTTTATATTATCACATAAATGATTCTAGTAATTAAAAATCAATTGAGTATCGTTGACTGAATTAATTATGTGGCTTATCCAATCAACTTGAACTATCTGTTCAAGTTCGTCTTCTTTTCTTGCCCAAATGTTTCCTGTCGGTTAATTACGGTAACAATTCTCGGTCGCAGGTACCGATTATCAGGGGTGTTCTGTACGTTGTGGCGCAATGCGCGGGCGCTATCGCGGGTTCGGCGATCATAAGAGCCCTTTCGGCCGATACGATGGAGGCTTTCCTGGGCGTGGTGAAGCTCTCCCACGGGATCACTCCAGTGCAAGGATTCGGCATCGAGTTCTTCCTCGCTTTGCTCTTGGTGCTGGTAGTTTGCGGGGCGTGCGACGCCGCTAAACCAGACAGCAAGGGCATCGCGCCCCTTTTAATCGGCCTGTCGGTCTCCGTCGGCCATCTCGCCGGCGTAAGTACTCCGATTCTAATCACAAAGACAGTTCCTACTTATTTTAATTATATTTTAAATATTTCAAAATAAATCTTAAAATTGAATTAAATTACAATTTTAATTTAATTCAAATCGAATTTAATTCGATTATCCTAATATAATACATTTATTTTGTACTCTTTGAAGTTTAAAATTTCAAAATTAACTCTTTATTACTGTAATTGCTTTAAAGTCTTATTGTTAGATGTCTTATAGAAATTCAAGAGTTATAATTTTGTTTTGTTTTTGTTATTATTTTACGTTTTTGTAACAATATTTTAATAATCAGATACCGCGAACGGGTGCGGGGATGAATCCGGCGCGTTCGCTGGGCAGCGCCGTGGTGATGGGCGTCTTCGACAATCACTGGGTGTACTGGGTGGGTCCAATTATGGGCGGTATCGCCGGTGCACTCATCTACGTACATGCGATCGGACCTGCCAAGCAACCGGAAATCCCCGCCAGGACTTATGCCTCCGTCGCCACCGACGAAAAGGAGGTACATCGTACCACAAGAATGTGAGATCACTTTCAGACACGAGTAGAAAATATCCTGTTGCCGAGATCTCATAATCAATTTTATCTCATTCTCAATTTTCCATAAATTTATTAAGTCTTAAATTTTCCTTAATTTCTGTTAGATAAATTTTCCAATTTTCTTAAACTTTTTAAATAATTAATAAAGAAGCTATACATTTTTATTGAGTTCCTTGATTTTTTCAATAATTTATTTAATTTTTGGTAAACTCTTCATGATTATTCAGATATTTCAATTTTTTCAATAAATAAAAGATTAAGTATTGACTAAATTAAGTGTCGAGCTTTGGATATTTTTTTCAAATTGTCAGTGTCTGAAGGTGGCTTGAAAATATTTTAGTTTCTAGATACAATGTAAGTCTGGCATCTTCCTATGCATTAACAAACGTTTAATCCGCATGAAAATCGCTGCACTGAAATACGCATTAACTTTCCACTTATAAATAATACTATTTATTAAAATTTCGATATTTTTTACTTGACGATGTGACTTTTCGGAAGCACAAATTCTTGTCCGATTCTTGCAAAGGGTACTTAATAAAAAAATTTATTCGTGCATGCTCATAATGTATGATAGTAAAATGCGATAGAAATGCGTTTTTATCTTCCGAAGAAAAACATATTTTTTTTTTTTAGAAAAAGAATCTCGTTCAAGATAGCTTTTCGTACCTAATTTTCATAGAATCTTCACAACATTAAAAGAGTCGAAAAAAAGAAAAACCATCGTTCAGAAACTTTTCAAGAAAACGATAGCATACAAGATATACTTGCTTTTATGACTATTTCGCGCTTTTTCTTCATTCTTTACAAAATCTCGCAACTATTTTGCACCGGAACCAAGTGCACCACTTTTGCCGGGATAAGAGACTTCCATTCTAAAGTCCACGATCGTCTCTATCCCACAGAGGTTCGAGTACATTGACAGCGGACGTGGCGGACTTTAAGATACGAAGATGCCCAGACGTACAAGAGCGATCTAGCGATTCGCCCGTAGTATAGAACTTCCGCGTCTAAAAAAAAAAAAGAATTAAAAGAGAATAGCGAACATGAAAACATCCTTGTTTTACAGCTCCAGAATCTTGCCAGCAGGAAAAACGCCAGTCTCGCTTGACGCTCTTAACCGACTCTAACCGTCTTTCTCTGCCAACTCGCCAATCATCTTTTATCGTATATAATGTGATAAGAACTATCCGACAGCTTTTATATGTAAAAAGTACCGCGCGTGCATTTCGAAACTGAAGTTTATATAAAATTGCTTTCTAATGGAGTGATGTTAAAAAAAAAAAAACACGATTGTGACGACGTCGATTTTTATTGATCCTTGAGGAGATAGGACGATCTACGGGCGCAATCATTTGCATTTCAATTCGCTGACTTTAAAATAAAATGTACATGTTTTTCATAATTAGGTACAGTTAGCAATTTTTAAAAGTTCAGCAAGAGAGATATTAACGTAATTTGAAAATGCCTTTAATGCTTCAATTATTTAAGGCATCATAGAAATATATAGTCACAAAGGAAATTTAATGCAACTAAATGAATTAAATTGATAGATAAATTTCTCAAGAGAATTCCGTGCTTTATAAAATATTAAGGCATTAAGAGTCTCTCTCCTTTTTTTTTCTCCCTATAATTTTTTGCCAATTTATAACAATATCTTTCATTGCACAAATTAAACCTCAAAAAATTTGATTATACGATAATGATATAGATCGTCGTCCTGTAATCGTAAAAGATTCGAGTGTGAAGAAAGCCAAAGAGATCTTTTGTCACGAAGTAACGTTGCCGACATCTCATGCCACATTGAGTAACACATAGCCACCCGTTTATTGCACAAGATGCATTTTGATAACACCTTTGATAATTATCGATCCACCTAACATTTGACTAAATTTGTCTGCACTTTAATCACAATAATACTAAAAAAAGATCATGCAGTCTGCTTAAACGTCATAAGTATGTGAAGCAATTTCAAATTTTAGCATTTGATAATGTTAGTGAATGCATATCTGTTAACTTATCATTTCATATTATATACATATATGAAAAATCTTAATTCAACCTTTAATAATTTATCCTTATTTAGTTACTAATTAATAAATAACAAATATTTTGCTTGCAAACAAGCAAGATTCGATCAGAGTAGTTATCCATTACCTTTTTTTAAATAAATTATCGTTTTTTATTTGCTTAGTCATTTGTATGTTTTATTAATTTATAAGCTTGTGTGACTTTTCGATATTTTCGCAATTAGATTAACGCAAATGCATGCTCGTAATTATTTCGCGTAAGTTTTGATACACAGATGATTGTGTCTCGACATTTTTTACCCGATCATCGTAGATCCCTGAATCTTTTGACATGTTCACATGCACGTAAGTTTATTAAAAACAAAATTGTAAGATATTTGATTAAAAACCATGCACTATATAATTGCTTAAAAGCGTATCGTAAAAAAACGCGACTAATTTTCAAGTAATCGTGACTTTTAATTCATCATATATATTTCATACCTTGGCAACAAAAATAATGCATTAATAGAATCAATCAATCAAATAGAATCAACAAGACAATATTTATATATTAATAATGATCATCAGAGGGTACGTACGTATTACTAACATAAATGTGACCGTTATATGTAATGTTGTATGGAATAAAATGTCTAAGTTTTTATATAAATCTGTCGAATTATTATTATCCTCTTGCCAATAATAAAACGCTACAATAATTGTTATACCTACTATATATAATATATAATTATGTAATAATTCTTACCTCTTTCTCCCTCTTTGAATTGCCTGTTTGTATATTAATTGTTGCTCGGAAGTGGATGGGACGGAGAAAAGGCGCAATAAATATCCAGGTGGACTTTCTACACTTACACACTTTTGTATTTCATATATAGTTCCAAGTATCTTGCAGAATATCGGGTAACCTACATGTTACCGTTTCAACTAGTTTAACGAAATAATTCTGTATATGATTACTGTAAACATATATCCATAGTTCATTATCTCTTATGTTCCCAACGTTATAAATGTGTTGACTTGCAGAATCAGAGTCCGTTGCACCAATAAGAAAACGAGAAAAAAAGGAGAAAAATAAATCTCGCGGTTTTAATATCTACAATTATTCTAAACGTAGGAGCAAGCTCGAAGAAAAAGAATTAATTTAATCGTAGATTAAGTCGATCGCGACTTCAATTAGCGACTTGCATTTCAATCGACGTTAAAAACCGGTTAGCTAAATCATTTGTTTCCGTGTTTCGGAAATGATAGCGTAATTATATAATTTAGAATAGTCAAATTACTCTAACATTTTCAGATTAAAATGCAGACGTCTTAATTACATTGAATTAAATAAGATATTCATCATAATTAAAAATCGTAAAAGTGACTTAATTGACTGGGGGGGGGGGGAGTGCCAGGCGAATGACAACCGTTGGTTGGTGCAACTGGCCCTGGCTACGCACTAATCCTTAACGCTAAAAAAGAAGACAAATCCGACGACTTTTCTTTTCTTTTTTTTTCCCTTTGTTTTGTCGTAGCGAAAGCGAACGTGCGCGAATGAAGAAACCGCCAGGAGAGACACGGTATGTACATATTTCTCACAGCTGTGATACAGTTCGCAAGTTGATGCCAATAAAACCATCCGGTGGCTGACCATATATTTACAATTGTCCTCTCATTGCGGATGTACCTAGTTGAACAACAATACGGGCGAAATAAAGGCAAGCATGTTAGGAATCGGAAACTCTTTCCGATCTAGAAATCGTTCTGTTCACCTCGAGAATTGGCATGAATCAAATTTTGCGATATCAGGGTAAATAAGATAAGATATGGCAGAATCAATAAGATACTTCAGAATGTTGCAACTTTCCAAGCTACCAGGAAAAGCAATAAACATAATTGTATAGCTACGAGAAGGAAAGCTTTGAAATGTACATAATAGGTATCTTGATACGTGTTAAATAATTAAGATAATTCGTCACGTTCGCGCGATAATGGTAAATGATACATGATTCGTTCAAGTCAGTTTTACCTTCGTCAAATCTATCATCTTCGGACAGAAAGAGGAGTGAAAGACATGTGAGAGAAATTTCGACGTGATCCTGAGAGAAGCGCGATCACCGAGCTTCGATATCGTCGAAGCGACTGGAAAAAAAAAACAAAAAAAAAAAAAAAAAACACGTGTGTGCTTAAATCAAAGAAATGCAACGAGATTCTTCTGTAAAAGCGTTCTCACACGATTGATTTAGTTTTAATATCTGTATACACTGTAAATCCAAATAGCTCATTTTACATGTTTTGTTGGGTGTTAAATTAACACGCTTAATCGCATTAAATTAAAAGTTAATACGGTTTAGCTGTGTTAAATGACGTAATTTAAAATGACAAGAAATATGTAAGAAGAGCTTCAGTTAAAATGTCAAAATAACACACTTCGATTCGCAGTGTACGTTAACGGAATATATAAATGCTTGTTGCTGTCAGTTTAATTCGCCGAAATTCTCGTCGAGTCTTGCGCAATTGGAAATTAACGTTGCTATTCTGAATATCAATGATACTGTCGAAGTTAAACTGCATTAGGATAAGAGAGACATTAGAACTTCATTTAGTATTTAAGAAAATAGATTAATAATTTTAATGAACGCTTTTTCATAATTATGTATATGGAAATGGGAACTCAAGATGACAGAAGAGACAAAGTCAATTATAAAAGCTAACATTATAAGAGTCAACTAGAAAAGAATAAAATTTTTAGAGGTCTTGTGATGTTATGTCAGTGTTCTAATATATTATTAAGTGTATTTATAATATAATATATATTAATAATATAATTATAATATATAATTATAATATTTATAATATATATTATAATATTAATATATATTATATAATATTATGCATTGTAATAATTAAAATAATAAAAATAACGTGACTCTAATATATATATATATATATATATATATATATATATATATGTATAATTCAAGAAACTTAATATTGTAATTATTATATAATAATAGTGTATATATATATATATATATGACTTTAAAGTAATTAAAGCTCGAATTATGAGAGTTGAATTCGATCCTTTTATTCCTTTAGCTGTGGCGCGTTTCAATTAAAAACCGTTTGCTATATATACGAAAA
The DNA here is from genome assembly GCF_030848805.1 of Temnothorax longispinosus. Classification (NCBI taxonomy): domain Eukaryota; kingdom Metazoa; phylum Arthropoda; class Insecta; order Hymenoptera; family Formicidae; genus Temnothorax; species Temnothorax longispinosus. Next base: position 7,794,509 of record NC_092366.1, on the reverse strand, counting down.
ATGCTCGCATACAGCTTTTTTATAGACGGGAATAGACGGGAATACATTACGCAAATGAGAGGTTTCTTTTTCGTACGTATATATACGTCCTATGGTATATATGCGTATTCTGCAGCTAAAGTGTTAAAACGATCTCGAGCTTTATTTTATATTAAATGACTCAAACTCAATTTAGGTACATGCAAAACCAATTTTAATAATGCAATTTTTTTATACTTGCTTCATAATTGCAACGTTGTATTATTCTATTTTTTACTCAATCTCGATTGCATGATATCAATAATACCGATAATACGGTCCACTGCCGGAACGTTAATATTGACGTCAACCAAACTGAACAGCGATTAATTTTGAATACTAAGTATCAAAATTAATTATTACCAATCGTGCGAGAGACCTCAGAAATCTTACAGTGAATTCGAGAGCATGATTTTTACTTGGTGCAGCACCTCGGCCGAGCAAAAGAAAAAAAAAATAGACCTCCTTCAACCCTCCATCTGCGAGAGCTTGACCTCCAAGCTGTCCTGGCTGTCGTTCGTGTCGTTCAGATTGATAGTGTCGTTGCCCTGCGACAACTCGATGACGGAATCGCTCAGACTAACGGCCGTCGATTTCTGTACCTCCAGCACGTCGTCTGACGCTTCGAAAATCGAAGTGGTCTCGGAGAGGTCTTGATTGTCCAGCGTGATAGCACCGGAGTCTGGCTGACTCTCCTCCTGCACGGCGATCACCTGCGTGGGCTCTTCCATCTCGGGGTCCAGTTTGATCTCCGTCTCCTGCGCGACCTCAACCTCCATCGCCGTCTCCTCCTTCATGTTCTCCTCATCGATCCTCTGCATGTCATCTGCATGACATCTTATGTCTTGATCCATCACCAAATCCTGCTCGTCGACTTCCATTGCCGAGTCGGTCTTTTCTTTCGCGGACGCGTTCACGTCCGACGTAGTCGAAGTTGCGATACCGGAAATCTGCGAGAGGTTACTCAGAACCGTCTCCTGCATCTTCACCACGTTGTCGGTAGTCTCGAAAATGCTGCACAATTCGCGGCTCATCTCCTCCACTTCCGACGTATCGCTCGGCTTCACGATCATGTAACGCTTGTTCGAATACACCTTGTTGCTGGAGATCGTCGGGCCCTTCTTCGGAGCTGGCGTGGCGGTTGACGTAGTGTTGCTGCTGCTGCTGCTGCTACCGGTCACCGTCGTTTTCAGCGTGCTCTGGACCTCTGTTTGAACATTTTCCAACGTCTCCTCTGCGACAGGATTGTCTTCTTGCTTTACCATAACTTGCTCCGTCTCGTCTTTTTCTGACTCTTGGGTCGGGTCACCCTTCGTCGTATCCGTCTCGTCATTGTACTCCCGCTCTTCGTCGTATATACTCTGTTTCCGTTTGACGAACACTCTCTTGAGCGGCAACTGCTGTTCATCCTCGGACTCGTCGTGTCGCTCCGGCAGCATCTCGTCGATCGCCTCGTAGTCCTGCTGTGCTTTCCTCGCTTGCAGCTCCTCGATCTTCAATCTCTGTTGCTCCACACGCTTCTCCAACTGCTCCAGCTTCTCCTTAGTCTCCCGATCCTGCCCCTGGGCGACCACTTGCGTCTTTTGCGGAGCGGCCACAGTGGTGCTCTTCGGCGTGCCACTGCTGGACGACGCCAAGGTCTTCAGTTCGAATTTCTCGTTCAAAACAGCGTCCTCTGCTTTCTGACGTTGTTCCGCGGACTGCAACACCGCCTGTACCAGGTTCTGACTCTTGTCGAGCGGTCGCTTCACCACCACTCGCTTCACCACGTTGCCGGTCGGCAGTTTCGCCAGCTCCGCGGGATCTATCGCGGTACCGTCCGGATTCATGATAACTTCGCGAGTAGTGTCACCCTGGCGGATAATTCTACGAACGATCACTCGCTTGACTTTATGCGAGCCGGGAGTGCTGCTCAGAGAGATGTCCCCTTCCTTGACAACGGGTGTACTAACTGCCGTCCCTTCGTTGCTGCCTCCTGCCGATTTTCTCAGCACAATTCTTTTAATCACCTTGACGGTGTTGACAGCCTTCGGAGCGGGTGCCGGGGTCTCTGCCTTGTCGCCGTCCTTGTGACTTTCCTGGGAAGCGCTCTGGGATCTCGTTACAGGTGCTAGCGACTCCTTAGACTGATCCTGGCCGGGGTTCTGCTGGTGCTTCAGCGGGATCTTGTGTTCCTTAAACACCGAAGCGACGATCTTCTGCACCTGCGCCTCAGTCTCATCCACACGGCCACTCTTGGAGCTTTCATCCTTAATCTGTGACGACGCGGAGCCTTTCGAGCTGCTTTGAGAAGCGGAGCTGGTCGGAGTGGTTTGTTTCGTGACCTTCTGCTCTTGAACGTCGCGACGCTGGATGGGCATCAGCGTCTTAATGGTCTTTTTCACCATATTGCCATCTTTGCCACGCACGTATACCACCTTGCGTTCCTCCTTCTCTGGTTTCTCGGGTTTCTCCTCCTTGTCTTCTCCCTCCTCTTCTTCCTCCTCCTCCTCTTCACTCTCCGAGGGCTTCGGCGGCTTCGGCGGTTTCGGCAACTTCTTCACAATGTACGCCGGTGGCTCATAATCATCATCCCCGTCAGAATACTGATCCTCCTCCTCTTCCTCCTCATCAGAATCCAATTCAAGATTCTTCTTGGTGTCGGGCTGCAAGCCGTCCGGGCCCATTTTTTCACCTGCCTCAATATGCTGCTTGATATGAGTAACATAATCGGCACGATTGCGACAAGATTCTTGACAAACGTCGCAAGTAAGGCCCATCCCCGTGCGTTTCGTATGCGTCAACTGGTGCACCTCCAGACTTTCCTTACGCTTGAACGCCTTGCCGCAGTCCTCGCAAACGTGGCGCTTTTCCACCGAATGCGTACGCATATGTCTGGTCAAATGATGCGACAGTAGAAACGTGCGCGGACATAATTTACACATGTACGGCCGATGACCAGCGTGAGTAGACAGGTGACGGGCCAGTTTCGTACTGGTATGGAAGGCCTCCTTGCAGTAATCGCACACGAACGTCTTATCTTCATTATGCAGCACCTCGTGCCGTTCCAGACCCTGCTTGTATTGGAAGCGCTTGTTGCAGATGTTGCACTGAAACGGCTTCTCCTTCTTGTGCACCGAGTCCTCGTGCTTCTCGAGCTCTTCCGTGGTGAAGAACTCGCGGTCGCAGTGCTGGCAGGCGTACCGCGTTTCATCCCTATGTACCTTCTCGTGACGTTGAAGTAGATTCAACCGCGAGAACTGCTTCTGGCAGATCGAGCACGAGTACGGTTTTTCATCCGAGTGCGTGCTCATGTGCTTGCCTAAGTCGTACTTGGTGAAGAAGTGCCGATCGCACTCGGTGCACTTGTAATTGCGGTCGCGGTGCCCGCGCTGAATGTGCAACAAGAGAGCCTGACGCAAGGGAAACGTGCGTTCGCATTGATCGCATGCATGCACTCTGATCTCTCCTGGTTCTAATTTCCTGTCCTCCTTGATGTTGCTCACTTCCTGGTCACCCTCGCTGCCTCCGTCCTGTTCCTCTTCATATAGATGCTCGCTGGCCTTCTCTCTCTGCTTTTCGTTTTGACGCTCTCTTTCCCTCTCCCTCTCCCTTTCTCTGGTCTCACGTCTCTCTCTGGTGTCTCTGCTGTCGTTATCAAAGGTACGTTGCTTCTTAGAAACCTCATTCTGCGATCTCTCGGCAGATCTCTTATTGCTGATATCCGTCGGTGGATCGGTGGGGAGGGGCGGAAAGGGTCTCGGCAACACTCCAGACAGGGGATAGTCCCTCAATGCTTCGTCGGCCTTCTTGCATTGCAGCTTGAATTTGTACGAGCGGTCCAGATTCCAGCGACACATGTTGCAGAGCATCTGCGGCATCCCGTCCGCGGCGTACACCTATCGAGAACAAGACGCGGTGGATCGTTAGCGACGTGCTCAGCAGTTGGGGTTCCGGAAAGGAGTTTCTTCGGCGTTGGACATTCAGGAGTTGCAGGAGAGGTTTCGTTGGATTCATATAATCTTCGACTTTGCAAAGTTTTATAAATTCAAAGGTAAATATAACTATAAATCTTGTAAATTATTTATGTTTATTTAAATGATATAAAACACTATAAGTACGTATGAATAGTAAGTAAATATATGTATTATTATATTATATAATTTTGTAGGTGTGTATGTAATTTAAAACTTTATTGGTTCAGATGCTTTATTTGGAAAAATGTAAGAAATAATGAAATATATCCATATATATCACATCTAAATAAAATATGGAATATATAAATAAAAATATATAGATTTAATAAAAAAAGCAATAATGGAAAAATAGAGCATAAACCGAGATAAACATTATTTTATTATATAATATTCAAAGAATGGAACATATATCAGATTCTTTTTTTTATTTACTTATGTATAATACCCCTATATTTTTATAAGACTTCCATTTAAATAAAATTTGACATAACACATAGCGTAATAAAAATCTAGAAACAAAATCCAATTTAATACAAGATATATATATATATATATATATATATATATATATATATATATATATATGTATCTATATCTATGTATCAAAAAATAAAATGCAAAAAATATGTGAGTAGTTGAACATTAATTAATCTCTTTCATTTTATAAATAAAATATAAAACAACATAAAAATATATATATTTAATTTAAAAAAGCAATAATAGAAAAATAAAGCATAAATATTATTTCTTATCTAATATTCAAAGAATGGAATATAGATTCCTTTTTTTTATTCACTTATGTATAATATCCCTATATTTTTATAGGACTTCCGTTTAAATAGAATTTGACATATAATACATGCATCGACATGCATTCAATTTTCTATGTATCGCGTAAGTTTCCGTTTCCATTTAAATGCGGAAAGACGCGATAAATATTAAAGCAAACGTATATACGATTATACGAACGAATAAAATACTCCATCAAACAAATCGTTGGACAAAATCGATTTTACTTTATAAGACAGACTGAAATAAATTATTTTTTATTTAAACCGTTCATTTATTAAAATTTAAAATAAACTGTCGTCATGCTCCGAAAATTCCGGGGCTCCGGGTGAGAAAGAGAAATCCGGCGGGAAATGCAATTGTCAATCGAACGTCATCTCTACGCGACCACCGGAACCGCGACGCCGAAATCCGCATCCGGCAATATCACCGTCTATATTACCGATGTCGCCGCGCGGTCATACCGCCGTATATCAACTTGCTCCGCGACACAACAAAAGCACCCCTCGGTAGCCCGCACCTGCCCCTTCCGCCTCCTAATCAAATTCCCGCTGCGCGAACGGAGAGGCAAGCCGAGAACTCCGCGCGAGACGCGCGAGTCGCGCCGAGTGCATGTTACCCGCGAGAGGAACTCCAGCGGTGTCGGAGCCACCGCGCTCCGGCGGTCGATGCCGCCGACGACCCGTTTGAGGGTATATCGTTAGCGGCCGGGGGGGGGGGACTCACCTCGATGGCGACGCAGGACATGATTTGCAGCGCGAGCGGCACCTGGAACGGCTTGTTGGGGTCGCGCTCGTAGATGAAGCTCAGCGGCTCCGAGTCCGACAAGCAGAAACGGCAGACGCGCCGCGAGCGCAGCGGCGTCGGCCTGTTCTCCATTCCGTCTGCCGGCGTCTCTTTTCGCCTCCTTCCTCTTCTTCCTCCTCTTCCTCTTCCTCTTCCTCCTCTTCCTCTTCCTCTTCGCGGTAGCGTGTTCTGATCTGCTTCTCGCGCTCACGCACGATGCTCGTCCCGCTTGGCAACCGCCGCGCGATTACGATTAACTACTCCGGCGGAGCAACTCTGCTGCCGCCCGACCACCGGGATCCGATCCGCGTACGAAATCCGCCGGACAACTCGCGCGGCTGCTACTTCGACTCACTAGTCACTCGTTAGTTGCTCGCTCGCCCGCTTCGCTTGGCTCGCTCGCTCACTCGCTCGACGACGCCGAGCGTCGGTAAGCGTCGTGGAACGTCGCCTCTTCTCACCGGGGAATAGCGGGTACGCCGTCACGGCGCTTTATAATGGCGGAAGAACGTGGAACAGGCTGGCCAAGCGCGCGTCGTCTCCGCTGCGTGGAGAAGACGCTGTCGTCAGCTTTTGCACAGTGGCGCCGGAGCAAACATCGCTCGGATGACACGTGGCGCGAACAAGCCGCGCAGTCGGTGAAGTGGGGAACGCGTTTGGCGCCGATTGGTATGACGAGTTTAGTGCGACTCTTCGTGGAGAGATGGCGCGTCTATCCTCGTTGCCTCGTTGAAGCCTTTGATTTGACGAGATGTTAGAGGCTTGAGAGAGTTGGGAGTTGGGTATTCTTCTTTTTGCGCTCTTTGAACTTGTTGATTATTCTTTTTTTCTTTTTTGCATATAAATAAAATAATATTGCTATATACACATTAAGGCTTTATAGGAAAAAATATAGTACAAAAAGGAAAAGAGTAATACAATCAAAATGAATTATTTTTAGACCCATATATATACGTTTATGCGAGCGTTACTTCTGTAGTAATTTGTACGATATATTACTCGTTTACGCGGAGTAAATTATCGTAAGTTACTAAATCCCGTTTACGCGAATTATTGTAAGTTACTATAGGTATACAGAAGAACGGTCGCGTAAACGTAGTAATAGTAAAAAATTAATTGAGCTACATACTACGTTTACGCGAGCGTTACTTCTGTAGTAACTTACGATAATTCCTTCGCGTAAACGGGATTTTTCTTTGCGTAAACAGGATTTTGTAGTAACTTACGAATTACGATAATTTACTCCGCGCGTAAACGGGTGAATTATCATAAGTTACTACAGAAGTAACGCTCGCGTAAACGTAGTAACAGCAAATTGAAAGAAAGATAGGATTAAAAAAAAAACCCGCGTCTATTTTAAATAGAATTAAGACAGTTTTATTAAATGACAATTTTAAAGTATGTAAAAAATTGCAAAAGATATAAATCTATTATAATAATATATATGTTATTCATAAATTGAAGCAAATTTTGAACAATGTTTCGTTTTGTTAATTTTTGTATATTTTAAATGTGAAGAAATATTGCATTGAACATTCCAGCTATAGCTA